>NW_026907067.1:0-226631 GCF_033978795.1 Nerophis ophidion | reverse complement strand
AGTAGTTTTTTACTCAATATGACTATAATGTTCTTAGAATCCTGAGATAATGCGAAAAAAGCAATAAAAATGTATTCAAACATAACTTCTAAACAACACATGCAAAATGGCTAATAATGCCTAGAGATATGTATTTGTGTTAGTAGTACTAGAAAAATGATCTTTTGTAAGGTTTCTAAAGACACAAGTTAGTTGTTTTATTCAATATAACAGTGTGACTGTCAACCTAAATATGAAAGGTTTATAATCATAACTCCAAAACCAAACATGAACTTTGTCTAAAAAAGCCTGTAATATAGAATTTATGTGAGTTTGACCTGAATCAGGTATTTTGGAAAGGTTCAAAAATACAAAAATCAGGTTTTACTGGCCTCATATTGGTCAAACTCAAAATGTCAGTTTATGAAACATAACTCCAAAAATACACATGCAATATGTCTAATAATGCCTGAAGAAATGCATCTTTGAGAGTTTTCCTGAAAAAAAACATTTGGTACCGTTTGCAAAAACAAAAAGTAATGTTTTACTCAATTTGACAGTAATGCACTTAAAATCCTGAGATAATGCGAATAAAGCCATAAAAATGTATTCCAACATAATTCCTAATCCAAACGTGCAAAGTGTCTAAAAATGCCTGTGATATTGAATACATGTGAGTTTAACTAGATACAGTTGTTTTCTATGGTTTGCAAATACAAAAATGAGGTATTACTCAATATGACTGTATACTGTAACACTCAATATGACAGTTATTTAAACATAACTCCTACACCACACATGGAAAATGGCTAATAATGCCTGAAATAATGCATCTTTGGGAGTTTTACTCGAAACATATGCTTTTTTAAATCTTGCAAATGCAAAAAGTAGTTTTTTACTCAATATGACTATAATGTTCTTAGAATCCTGAGATAATGCGAAAAAAGCAATAAAAATGTATTCAAACATAACTTCTAAACAACACATGCAAAATGGCTAATAATGCCTAGAGATATGTATTTTTGTTAGTAGTACTAGAAAAATTATCTTTTGTAAGGTTTCTAAACACACAAGTTAGTTTTTTTATTCAATATAACAGTGTGACTGTCAACCTAAATATGAAAGGTTTATAATCATAACTCCAAAACCAAACATGAACTTTGTCTAAAAAAGCCTGTAATATTGAATTTATGTGAGTTTGACCTGAATCAGGTATTTTGGAAAGGTTCAAAAATACAAAAATCAGGTTTTACTGGCCTCATATTGGTCAAACTCAAAATGTCAGTTTATGAAACATAACTCCAAAAATACACATGCAATATGTCTAATAATGCCTGAAGAAATGCATCTTTGAGAGTTTTCCTGAAAAAAAAAAACATTTGGTACCGTTTGCAAAAACAAAAAGTAATGTTTTACTCAATTTGACAGTAATGTACTTAGAATCCTGAGATAATGCGAATAAAGCAATAAAAATGTATTCCAACATAATTCCTTATCCAAACGTGCAAAGTGTCTAAAAATGCCTGTGATATTGAATACATGTGAGTTTTACTAGATACAGTTGTTTTTCTATGGTTTGCAAATACAAAAATGAGGTATTACTCAATATGACTGTATACTGTAACACTCAATATGACAGTTATTTAAACATAACTCCTACACCACACATGGAAAATGGCTAATAATGCCTGAAATAATGCATCTTTGGGAGTTTTACTGGAAACATATGCTTTTTTAAATCTTGCAAATGCAAAAAGGTAGTTTTTTACTCAATATGACTATAATGTTCTTAGAATCCTGAGATAATGCGAAAAAAGCAATAAAAATGTATTCAAACATAACTTCTAAACAACACATGTAAAATGGCTAATAATGCCTAGAGATATGTATTTTTGTTAGTAGTACTAGAAAAAATGATCTTTTGTAAGGTTTCTAAAGACAAAAGTTAGTTTTTTTATTCAATATAACAGTGTGACTGTCAACCTAAATATGAAAGGTTTATAATCATAACTCCAAAACCAAACATGAAATTTGTCTAAAAAAGCCTGTAATATTGAATTTATTTGAGTTTGACCTGAATCAGGTATTTTGTAAAGGTTCAAAAATACAAAAATCAGGTTTTACTGGCCTCATATTGGTCAAACTCAAAATGTCAGTTTATGAAACATAACTCCAAAAATACACATGCAATATGTCTAATAATGCCTGAAGGAATGCATATTTGAGAGTTTTCCTGAAAAAAAACCATTTGGTACCGTTTGCAAAAACAAATAGTAATGTTTTACTCAATTTGACAGTAATGTACTTAGAATCCTGAGATAATGCGAATAAAGCAATAAAAATGTATTCCAACATAATTCCTAATCCAAACGTGCAAAGTGTCTAAACATGCCTGTGATATTGAATACATGTGAGTTTTACTAGATACAGTTGTTTTTCTATGGTTTGCAAATACAAAAATGAGGTATTACTCAATATGACTGTATACTGTAACACTCAATATGACAGTTATTTAAACATAACTCCTACACCACACATGGAAAATGGCTAATAATGCCTGAAATAATGCATCTTTGGGAGTTTTACTCGAAACATATGCTTTTTTAAATCTTGCAAATGCAAAAAGTAGTATTTTACTCAATATGACTATAATGTTCTTAGAATCCTGAGATAATGCGAAAAAAGCAATAAAAATGTATTCAAACATAACTTCTAAACAACACATGCAAAATGGCTAATAATGCCTAGAGATATGTATTTTTGTTAGTAGTACTAGAAAAATGATCTTTTGTAAGGTTTCTAAAGACACAAGTTAGTTTTTTTTATTCAATATAACAGTGTGACTGTCAACCTAAATATGAAAGGTTTATAATCATAACTCCAAAACCAAACATGAACTTTGTCTAAAAAAGCCTGTAATATTGAATTTATGTGAGTTTGACCTGAATCAGGTATTTTGGAAAGGTTCAAAAATACAAAAATCAGGTTTTACTGGCCTCATATTTGTCAAACTCAAAATGTCAGTTTATGAACTATAACTCCAAAAATGCACATGCAATATGTCTAATAATGCCTGAAGAAATGCATCTTTGAGAGTTTTCCTGAAAAAAAACATTTGGTACCGTTTGCAAAAACAAAAAGTAATGTTTTACTCAATTTGACAGTAATGTACTTAGAATCCTGAGATAATGCGAATAAAGCAATAAAAATGTATTCCAACATAATTCCTAATCCAAACGAGCAAAGTGTCTAAAAAGGCCTGTGATATTGAATACATGTGAGTTTTACTAGATACAGTTGTTTTTCTATGGTTTGCAAATACAAAAACGAGGTATTACTCAATATGACTGTATACTGTAACACTCAATATGACAGTTATTTAAACATAACTCCTACACCACACATGGAAAATGGCTAATAATGCCTGAAATAATGCATCTTTGGGAGTTTTACTCGAAACATATCCTTTTTTAAATCTTGCAAATGCAAAAAGTAGTTTTTTACTCAATATGACTATAATGTTCTTAGAATCCTGAGATAATGCGAAAAAAGCAATAAAAATGTATTCAAACATAACTTCTAAACAACACATGCAAAATGGCTAATAATGCCTAGAGATATGTATTTTTGTTAGTAGTACTAGAAAAATGATCTTTTGTAAGGTTTCTAAAGACACAAGTTATTTTTTTTATTCAATATAACAGTGTGACTGTCAACCTAAACATGAAAGGTTTATAATCATAACTCCAAAACCAAACATGAACTTTGTCTAAAAAAGCCTGTAATATTGAATTTATGTGAGTTTGACCTGAATCAGGTATTTTGGAAAGGTTCAAAAATACAAAAATCAGGTTTTACTGGCCTCATATTGGTCAAACTCAAAATGTCAGTTTATGAAACATAACTCCAAAAATACACATGCAATATGTCTAATAATGCCTGAAGAAATGCATCTTTGAGAGTTTTCCTGAAAAAAAAAACATTTGGTACCGTTTGCAAAAACAAAAAGTAATGTTTTACTCAATTTGACAGTAATGTACTTAGAATCCTGAGATAATGCGAATAAAGCAATAAAAATGTATTCCAACATAATTCCTAATCCAAACGTGCAAAGTGTCTAAAAATGCCTGTGATATTGAATACATGTGAGTTTTACTAGATACAATTGTTTTTCTATGGTTTGCAAATACAAAAATGAGGTATTACTCAATATGACTGTATACTGTAACACTCAATATGACAGTTATTTAAACATAACTCCTACACCACACATGGAAAATGGCTAATAATGCCTGAAATAATGCATCTTTGGGAGTTTTACTCGAAACATATGCTTTTTTAAATCTTGCAAATGCAAAAAGTATTATTTTACTCAATATGACTATAATGTTCTTAGAATCCTGAGATAATGCGAAAAAAGCAATAAAAATGTATTCAAACATAACTTCTAAACAACACATGCAAAATGGCTAATAATGCCTAGAGATATGTATTTTTGTTAGTAGTACTAGAAAAATGATCTTTTGTAAGGTTTCTAAAGACACTAGTTAGTTTTTTTTATTCAATATAACAGTGTGACTGTCAACCTAAATATGAAAGGTTTATAATCATAACTCCAAAACCAAACATGAACTTTGTCTAAAAAAGCCTGTAATATTGAATTTATGTGAGTTTGACCTGAATCAGGTATTTTGGAAAGGTTCAAAAATACAAAAATCAGGTTTTACTGGCCTCATATTTGTCAAACTCAAAATGTCAGTTTATGAACTATAACTCCAAAAATGCACATGCAATATGTCTAATAATGCCTGAAGAAATGCATCTTTGAGAGTTTTCCTGAAAAAAAACATTTGGTACCGTTTGCAAAAACAAAAAGTAATGTTTTACTCAATTTGACAGTAATGTACTTAGAATCCTGAGATAATGCGAATAAAGCAATAAAAATGTATTCCAACATAATTCCTAATCCAAACGAGCAAAGTGTCTAAAAATGCCTGTGATATTGAATACATGTGAGTTTTACTAGATACAGTTGTTTTTCTATGGTTTGCAAATACAAAAACGAGGTATTACTCAATATGACTGTATACTGTAACACTCAATATGACAGTTATTTAAACATAACTCCTACACCACACATGGAAAATGGCTAATAATGCCTGAAATAATGCATCTTTGGGAGTTTTACTCGAAACATATCCTTTTTTAAATCTTGCAAATGCAAAAAGTAGTTTTTTACTCAATATGACTATAATGTTCTTAGAATCCTGAGATAATGCGAAAAAAGCAATAAAAATGTATTCAAACATAACTTCTAAACAACACATGCAAAATGGCTAATAATGCCTAGAGATATGTATTTTTGTTAGTAGTACTAGAAAAATGATCTTTTGTAAGGTTTCTAAAGACACAAGTTAGTTTTTTTTATTCAATATAACAGTGTGACTGTCAACCTAAATATGAAAGGTTTATAATCATAACTCCAAAACCAAACATGAACTTTGTCTAAAAAAGCCTGTAATATTGAATTTATGTGAGTTTGACCTGAATCAGGTATTTTGGAAAGGTTCAAAAATACAAAAATCAGGTTTTACTGGCCTCATATTGGTCAAACTCAAAATGTCAGTTTGTGAAACATAACTCCAAAAATACACATGCAATATGTCTAATAATGCCTGAAGGAATGCATCTTTGAGAGTTTTCCTGGAAAAAAAAAACATTTGGTACCGTTTGCAAAAACAAAAAGTAATGTTTTACTCAATTTGACAGTAATGTACTTAGAATCCTGAGATAATGCGAATAAAGCAATAAAAATGTATTCCAACATAATTCCTAATCCAAACGTGCAAAGTGTCTAAAAATGCCTGTGATATTGAATACATGTGAGTTTTACTAGATGCAGTTGTTTTTCTATGGTTTGCAAATACAAAAATGAGGTATTACTCAATATGACTGTATACTGTAACACTCAATATGACAGTTATTTAAACATAACTCCTACACCACACATGGAAAATGGCCAATAATGCCTGAAACAATGCATCTTTGGGAGTTTTACTCGAAACATATGCTTTTTTAAATCTTGCAAATGCAAAAAGTAGTTTTTTACTCAATATGACTATAATGTTCTTAGAATCCTGAGATAATGCTAAAAAAGCAATAAAAATGTATTCAAACATAACTTCTAAACAACACATGCAAAATGGCTAATAATGCCTAGAGATATGTATTTTTGTTAGTAATACTAGAAAAATGATCTTTTGTAAGGTTTATAAAGACACAAGTTAGTTTTTTTATTCAATATAACAGTGTGACTGTCAACCTAAATATGAAAGGTTTATAATCATAACTCCAAAACCAAACATGAAATTTGTCTAAAAAAGCCTGTAATATTGAATTTATGTGAGTTTGACTTGAATCAGGTATTTTGGAAAGGTTCAAAAATACAAAAATCAGGTTTTACTGGCCTCATATTGGTCAAACTCAAAATGTCAGTTTATGAACTATAACTCCAAAAATGCACATGCAATATGTCTAATAATGCCTGAAGAAATGCATCTTTGAGAGTTTTCCTGAAAAAAAAAACATTTGGTACCGTTTGCAAAAACAAAAAGTAATGTTTTACTCAATTTGACAGTAATGTACTTAGAATCCTGAGATAATGCGAATAAAGCAATAAAAATGTATTCCAACATAATTCCTAATCCAAACGTGCAATGTGTCTAAAAATGCCTGTGATATTGAATACATGTGAGTTTTACTAGATACAGTTGTTTTTCTATGGTTTGCAAATACAAAAATGAGGTATTACTCAATATGACTGTATTCTGTAACACTCAATATGACAGTTATTTAAACATAACTCCTACACCACACATGGAAAATGGCTAATAATGCCTGAAATAATGCATCTTTGGGAGTTTTACTCGAAACATATGCTTTTTTAAATCTTGCAAATGCAAAAAGTAGTTTTTTACTCAATATGACTATAATGTTCTTAGAATCCTGAGATAATGCGAAAAAAGCAATAAAAATGTATTCAAACATAACTTCTAAACAACACATGCAAAATGGCTAATAATGCCTAGAGATATGTATTTGTGTTAGTAGTACTAGAAAAATGATCTTTTGTAAGGTTTCTAAAGACACAAGTTAGTTGTTTTATTCAATATAACAGTGTGACTGTCAACCTAAATATGAAAGGTTTATAATCATAACTCCAAAACCAAACATGAACTTTGTCTAAAAAAGCCTGTAATATTGAATTTATGTGAGTTTGACCTGAATCAGGTATTTTGGAAAGGTTCAAAAATACAAAAATCAGGTTTTACTGGCCTCATATTGGTCAAACTCAAAATGTCAGTTTATGAAACATAATTCCAAAAATACACATGCAATATGTCTAATAATGCCTGAAGAAATGCATCTTTGAGAGTTTTCCTGAAAAAAAAAACATTTGGTACCGTTTGCAAAAACAAAAAGTAATGTTTTACTCAATTTGACAGTAATGTACTTAGAATCCTGAGATAATGCGAATAAAGCAATAAAAATGTATTCCAACATAATTCCTAATCCAAACGTGCAAAGTGTCTAAAAATGCCTGTGATATTGAATACATGTGAGTTTTACTAGATACAGTTGTTTTTCTAAAGTTTGCAAATACAAAAATGAGGTATTACTCAATATGACTGTATACTGTAACACTCAATATGACAGTTATTTAAACATAACTCCTACACCACACATGGAAAATGGCTAATAATGCCTGAAATAATGCATCTTTGGGAGTTTTACTGGAAACATATGCTTTTTTAAATCTTGCAAATGCAAAAAGTAGTTTTTTACTCAATATGACTATAATGTTCTTAGAATCCTGATAATGCGAAAAAAGCAATAAAAATGTATTCAAACATAACTTCTAAACAACACATGCAAAATGGCTAATAATGCCTAGAGATATGTATTTGTGTTAGTAGTACTAGAAAAATGATCTTTTGTAAGGTTTCTAAAGACACAAGTTAGTTGTTTTATTCAATATAACAGTGTGACTGTCAACCTAAATATGAAAGGTTTATAATCATAACTCCAAAACCAAACATGAACTTTGTCTAAAAAAGCCTGTAATATTGAATTTATGTGAGTTTGACCTGAATCAGGTATTTTGGAAAGGTTCAAAAATACAAAAATCAGGTTTTACTGGCCTCATATTGGTCAAACTCAAAATGTCAGTTTATGAAACATAACTCAAAAAATACACATGCAATATGTCTAATAATGCCTGAAGAAATGCATCTTTGAGAGTTTTCCTGAAAAAAAACATTTGGTACCGTTTGCAAAAACAAAAAGTAATGTTTTACTCAATTTGACAGTAATGTACTTAAAATCCTGAGATAATGCGAATAAAGCCATAAAAATGTATTCCAACATAATTCCTAATCCAAACGTGCAAAGTGTCTAAAAATGCCTGTGATATTGAATACATGTGAGTTTTACTAGATACAGTTGTTTTTCTATGGTTTGCAAATACAAAAATGAAGTATTACTCAATATGACTGTATACTGTAACACTCAATATGACAGTTATTTAAACATAACTCCTACACCACACATTGAAAATGGCTAATAATGCCTGAAATAATGCATCTTTGGGAGTTTTACTCGAAACATATGCTTTTTTAAATCTTGCAAATGCAAAAAGTAGTTTTTTACTCAATATGACTATAATGTTCTTAGAATCCTGAGATAATGCGAAAAGAGCAATAAAAATGTATTCAAACATAACTTCTAAACAACACATGCAAAATGGCTAATAATGCCTAGAGATATGTATTTTTGTTAGTAGTACTAGAAAAAATATCTTTTGTAAGGTTTCTAAAGACACAAGTTAGTTTTTTTATTCAATATAACAGTGTGACTGTCAACCTAAATATGAAAGGTTTATAATCATAACTCCAAAACCAAACATGAACTTTGTCTAAAAAAGCCTGTAATATTGAATTTATGTGAGTTTGACCTGAATCAGGTATTTTGGAAAGGTTCAAAAATAAAAAAATTAGGTTCTACTGGCCTCATATTGGTCAAACTCAAAATGTCAGTTTATGAAACATAACTCCAAAAATACACATGCAATATGTCTAATAATGCCTGAAGAAATGCATCTTTGAGAGTTTTCCTGAAAAAAAAAAACATTTGGTACCGTTTGCAAAAACAAAAAGTAATGTTTTACTCAATTTGACAGTAATGTACTTAGAATCCTGAGATAATGCGAATAAAGCCATAAAAATGTATTCCAACATAATTCCTTATCCAAACGTGCAAAGTGTCTAAAAATGCCTGTGATATTGAATACATGTGAGTTTTACTAGATACAGTTGTTTTTCTATGGTTTGCAAATACAAAAATGAGGTATTACTCAATATGACTGTATACTGTAACACTCAATATGACAGTTATTTAAACATAACTCCTACACCACACATGGAAAATGGCTAATAATGCCTGAAATAATGCATCTTTGGGAGTTTTACTGGAAACATATGCTTTTTTAAATCTTGCAAATGCAAAAAGTAGTTTTTTACTCAATATGACTATAATGTTCTTAGAATCCTGAGATAATGCGAAAAAAGCAATAAAAATGTATTCAAACATAACTTCTAAACAACACATGTAAAATGGCTAATAATGCCTAGAGATATGTATTTTTGTTAGTAGTACTAGAAAAAATGATCTTTTGTAAGGTTTCTAAAGACAAAAGTTAGTTTTTTTATTCAATATAACAGTGTGACTGTCAACCTAAATATGAAAGGTTTATAATCATAACTCCAAAACCAAACATGAAATTTGTCTAAAAAAGCCTGTAATATTGAATTTATTTGAGTTTGACCTGAATCAGGTATTTTGTAAAGGTTCAAAAATACAAAAATCAGGTTTTACTGGCCTCATATTGGTCAAACTCAAAATGTCAGTTTATGAAACATAACTCCAAAAATACACATGCAATATGTCTAATAATGCCTGAAGGAATGCATATTTGAGAGTTTTCCTGAAAAAAAAACCATTTGGTACCGTTTGCAAAAACAAATAGTAATGTTTTACTCAATTTGACAGTAATGTACTTAGAATCCTGAGATAATGCGAATAAAGCAATAAAAATGTATTCCAACATAATTCCTAATCCAAACGTGCAAAGTGTCTAAAAATGCCTGTGATATTGAATACATGTGAGTTTTACTAGATACAGTTGTTTTTCTATGGTTTGCAAATACAAAAATGAGGTATTACTCAATATGACTGTATACTGTAACACTCAATATGACAGTTATTTAAACATAACTCCTACACCACACATGGAAAATGGCTAATAATGCCTGAAATAATGCATCTTTGGGAGTTTTACTGGAAACATATGCTTTTTTAAATCTTGCAAATGCAAAAAGTAGTATTTTACTCAATATGACTATAATGTTCTTAGAATCCTGAGATAATGCGAAAAAAGCAATAAAAATGTATTCAAACATAACTTCTAAACAACACATGCAAAATGGCTAATAATGCCTAGAGATATGTATTTTTGTTAGTAGTACTAGAAAAATGGTCTTTGGTAAGGTTTCTAAAGACACAAGTTAGTTTTTTTATTCAATATAACAGTGTGACTGTCAACCTAAATATGAAAGGTTTATAATCATAACTCCAAAACCAAACATGAACTTTGTCTAAAAAAGCCTGTAATATTGAATTTATGTGAGTTTGACCTGAATCAGGTATTTTGGAAAGGTTCAAAAATACAAAAATCAGGTTTTACTGGCCTCATATTTGTCAAACTCAAAATGTCAGTTTATGAACTATAACTCCAAAAATGCACATGCAATATGTCTAATAATAACTGAAGAAATGCATCTTTGAGAGTTTTCCTGAAAAAAAAACATTTGGTACCGTTTGCAAAAACAAAAAGTAATGTTTTACTCAATTTGACAGTAATGTACTTAGAATCCTGAGATAATGCGAATAAAGCAATAAAAATGTATTCCAACATAATTCCTAATCCAAACGAGCAAAGTGTCTAAAAATGCCTGTGATATTGAATACATGTGAGTTTTACTAGATACAGTTGTTTTTCTATGGTTTGCAAATACAAAAACGAGGTATTACTCAATATGACTGTATACTGTAACACTCAATATGACAGTTATTTAAACATAACTCCTACACCACACATGGAAAATGGCTAATAATGCCTGAAATAATGCATCTTTGGGAGTTTTACTCGAAACATATCCTTTTTTAAATCTTGCAAATGCAAAAAGTAGTTTTTTACTCAATATGACTATAATGTTCTTAGAATCCTGAGATAATGCGAAAAAAGCAATAAAAATGTATTCAAACATAACTTCTAAACAACACATGCAAAATGGCTAATAATGCTTAGAGATATGTATTTTTGTTAGGAGTACTAGAAAAATGATCTTTTGTAAGGTTTATAAAGACACAAGTTAGTTTTTTTTATTCAATATAACAGTGTGACTGTCAACCTAAATATGAAAGGTTTATAATCATAACTCCAAAACCAAACATGAACTTTGTCTAAAAAAGCCTGTAATATTGAATTGATGTGAGTTTGACCTGAATCAGGTATTTTGGAAAGGTTCAAAAATACAAAAATCAGGTTTTACTGGCCTCATATTGGTCAAACTCAAAATGTCAGTTTATGAAACATAACTCCAAAAATACACATGAAATATGTCTAATAATGCCTGAAGAAATGCATCTTTGAGAGTTTTCCTGAAAAAAAAACATTTGGTACCGTTTGCAAAAACAAAAAGTAATGTTTTACTCAATTTGACAGTAATGTACTTAGAATCCTGAGATAATGCGAATAAAGCAATAAAAATGTATTCCAACATAATTCCTAATCCAAACGTGCAATGTGTCTAAAAATGCCTGTGATATTGAATACATGTGAGTTTTACTAGATACAGTTGTTTTTCTATGGTTTGCAAATACAAAAATGAGGTATTACTCAATATGACTGTATTCTGTAACACTCAATATGACAGTTATTTAAACATAACTCCTACACCACACATGGAAAATGGCTAATAATGCCTGAAATAATGCATCTTTGGGAGTTTTACTCGAAACATATGCTTTTTTAAATCTTGCAAATGCAAAAAGTAGTTTTTTACTCAATATGACTATAATGTTCTTAGAATCCTGAGATAATGCGAAAAAAGCAATAAAAATGTATTCAAACATAACTTCTAAACAACACATGCAAAATGGCTAATAATGCCTAGAGATATGTATTTTTGTTAGTAGTACTAGAAAAATGATCTTTTGTAAGGTTTCTAAAGACACAAGTTAGTTGTTTTATTCAATATAACAGTGTGACTGTCAACCTAAATATGAAAGGTTTATAATCATAACTCCAAAACCAAACATGAACGTTGTCTAAAAAAGCCTGTAATATAGAATTTATGTGAGTTTGACCTGAATCAGGTATTTTGGAAAGGTTCAAAAATACAAAAATCAGGTTTTACTGGCCTCATATTTGTCAAACTCAAAATGTCAGTTTATGAACTATAACTCCAAAAATGCACATGCAATATGTCTAATAATGCCTGAAGAAATGCATCTTTGAGAGTTTTCCTGAAAAAAAACATTTGGTACCGTTTGCAAAAACAAAAAGTAATGTTTTACTCAATTTGACAGTAATGTACTTAGAATCCTGAGATAATGCGAATAAAGCAATAAAAATATATTCCAACATAATTCCTAATCCAAACGTGCAAAGTGTCTAAAAATGCCTGTGATATTGAATACATGTGAGTTTTACTAGATACAGTTGTTTTTCTATGGTTTGCAAATACAAAAACGAGGTATTACTCAATATGACTGTATACTGTAACACTCAATATGACAGTTATTTAAACATAACTCCTACACCACACATGGAAAATGGCTAATAATGCCTGAAATAATGCATCTTTGGGAGTTTTACTCGAAACATATCCTTTTTTAAATCTTGCAAATGCAAAAAGTAGTTTTTTACTCAATATGACTATAATGTTCTTAGAATCCTGAGATAATGCGAAAAAAGCAATAAAAATGTATTCAAACATAACTTCTAAACAACACATGCAAAATGGCTAATAATGCCTAGAGATATGTATTTTTGTTAGTAGTACTAGAAAAATGATCTTTTGTAAGGTTTCTAAAGACACAAGTTAGTTTTTTTATTCAATATAACAGTGTGACTGTCAACCTAAATATGAAAGGTTTATAATCATAACTCCAAAACCAAACATGAACTTTGTCTAAAAAAGCCTGTAATATAGAATTTATGTGAGTTTGACCTGAATCAGGTATTTTGGAAAGGTTCAAAAATACAAAAATCAGGTTTTACTGGCCTCATATTGGTCAAACTCAAAATGTCAGTTTATGAACTATAACGCCAAAAATGCACATGCAATATGTCTAATAATGCCTGAAGAAATGCATCTTTGAGAGTTTTCCTGAAAAAAAAAACATTTGGTACCGTTTGCAAAAACAAAAAGTAATGTTTTACTCAATTTGACAGTAATGTACTTAGACTCCTGAGATAATGCGAATAAAGCAATAAAAATGTATTCCAACATAATTCCTAATCCAAACGTGCAAAGTGTCTAAAAATGCCTGTGATATTGAATACATGTGAGTTTTACTAGATACAGTTGTTTTTCTATGGTTTGCAAATACAAAAACGAGGTATTACTCAATATGACTGTATACTGTAACACTCAATATGACAGTTATTTAAACATAACTCCTACACCACACATGGAAAATGGCTAATAATGCCTGAAATAATGCATCTTTGGGAGTTTTACTCGAAACATATCCTTTTTTAAATCTTGCAAATGCAAAAAGTAGTTTTTTACTCAATATGACTATAATGTTCTTAGAATCCTGAGATAATGCGAAAAAAGCAATACAAATGTATTCAAACATAACTTCTAAACAACACATGCAAAATGGCTAATAATGCCTACAGATATGTATTTTTGTTAGTAGTACTAGAAAAATGATCTTTTGTAAGGTTTCTAAAGACACAAGTTAGTTTTTTTTATTCAATATAACAGTGTGACTGTCAACCTAAATATGAAAGGTTTATAATCATAACTCCAAAACCAAACATGAACTTTGTCTAAAAAAGCCTGTAATATTGAATTTGTGTGAGTTTGACCTGAATCAGGTATTTTGGAAAGGTTCAAAAATCCAAAAATCAGGTTTTACTGGCCTCATATTGGTCAAACTCAAAATGTCAGTTTATGAAACATAACTCCAAAAATACACATGAAATATGTCTAATAATGCCTGAAGAAATGCATCTTTGAGAGTTTTCCTGAAAAAAAAAACATTTGGTACCGTTTGCAAAAACAAAAAGTAATGTTTTACTCAATTTGACAGTAATGTACTTAGAATCCTGAGATAATGCGAATAAAGCAATAAAAATGTATTCCAACATAATTCCTAATCCAAACGTGCAATGTGTCTAAAAATGCCTGTGATATTGAATACATGTGAGTTTTACTAGATACAGTTGTTTTTCTATGGTTTGCAAATACAAAAATGAGGTATTACTCAATATGACTGTATTCTGTAACACTCAATATGACAGTTATTTAAACATAACTCCTACACCACACATGGAAAATGGCTAATAATGCTTAGAGATATGTATTTTTGTTAGGAGTACTAGAAAAATGATCTTTTGTAAGGTTTATAAAGACACAAGTTAGTTTTTTTTATTCAATATAACAGTGTGACTGTCAACCTAAATATGAAAGGTTTATAATCATAACTCCAAAACCAAACATGAACGTTGTCTAAAAAAGCCTGTAATATAGAATTTATGTGAGTTTGACCTGAATCAGGTATTTTGGAAAGGTTCAAAAATACAAAAATCAGGTTTTACTGGCCTCATATTTGTCAAACTCAAAATGTCAGTTTATGAACTATAACTCCAAAAATGCACATGCAATATGTCTAATAATGCCTGAAGAAATGCATCTTTGAGAGTTTTCCTGAAAAAAAACATTTGGTACCGTTTGCAAAAACAAAAAGTAATGTTTTACTCAATTTGACAGTAATGTACTTAGAATCCTGAGATAATGCGAATAAAGCAATAAACATGTATTCCAACATAATTCCTAATCCAAACGTGCAAAGTGTCTAAAAATGCCTGTGATATTGAATACATGTGAGTTTTACTAGATACAGTTGTTTTTCTATGGTTTGCAAATACAAAAATGAGGTATTACTCAATATGACTGTATTCTGTAACACTCAATATGACAGTTATTTAAACATAACTCCTACACCACACATGGAAAATGGCTAATAATGCCTGAAATAATGCATCTTTGGGAGTTTTACTCGAAACATATGCTTTTTTAAATCTTGCAAATGCAAAAAGTAGTTTTTTACTCAATATGACTATAATGTTCTTAGAATCCTGAGATAATGCGAAAAAAGCCATAAAAATGTATTCAAACATAACTTCTAAACAGCACATGCAAAATGGCTAATAATGCCTAGAGATATGTATTTTTGTTAGGAGTACTAGAAAAATGATCTTTTGTAAGGTTTATAAAGACACAAGTTAGTTTTTTTTATTCAATATAACAGTGTGACTGTCAACCTAAATATGAAAGGTTTATAATCATAACTCCAAAACCAAACATGAACTTTGTCTAAAAAAGCCTGTAATATTGAATTTATGTGAGTTTGACCTGAATCAGGTATTTTGGAAAGGTTCAAAAATACAAAAATCAGGTTTTACTGGCCTCATATTGGTCAAACTCAAAATGTCAGTTTATGAAACATAACTCCAAAAATACACATGAAATATGTCTAATAATGCCTGAAGAAATGCATCTTTGAGAGTTTTCCTGAAAAAAAAAACATTTGGTACCGTTTGCAAAAACAAAAAGTAATGTTTTACTCAATTTGACAGTAATGTACTTAGAATCCTGAGATAATGCGAATAAAGCAATAAAAATGTATTCCAACATAATTCCTAATCCAAACGTGCAATGTGTCTAAAAATGCCTGTGATATTGAATACATGTGAGTTTTACTAGATACAGTTGTTTTTCTATGGTTTGAAAATACAAAAATGAGGTATTACTCAATATGACTGTATTCTGTAACACTCAATATGACAGTTATTTAAACATAACTCCTACACCACACATGGAAAATAGCTAATAATGCCTGAAATAATGCATCTTTGGGAGTTTTACTCGAAACATATGCTTTTTTAAATCTTGCAAATGCAAAAAGTAGTTTATTACTCAATATGACTATAATGTTCTTAGAATCCTGAGATAATGCGAAAAAAGCAATAAAAATGTATTCAAACATAACTTCTAAACAACACATGCAAAATGGCTAATAATGCCTAGAGATATGTATTTTTGTTAGTAGTACTAGAAAAATGATCTTTTGTAAGGTTTATAAAGACACAAGTTAGTTTTTTTTATTCAATATAACAGTGTGACTGTCAACCTAAATATGAAAGGTTTATAATCATAACTCCAAAACCAAACATGAACTTTGTCTAAAAAAGCCTGTAATATTGAATTTATGTGAGTTTGACCTGAATCAGGTATTTTGGAAAGGTTCAAAAATACAAAAATCAGGTTTTACTGGCCTCATATTGGTCAAACTCAAAATGTCAGTTTATGAAACATAACTCCAAAAATACACATGAAATATGTCTAATAATGCCTGAAGAAATGCATCTTTGAGAGTTTTCCTGAAAAAAAAACATTTGGTACCGTTTGCAAAAACAAAAAGTAATGTTTTACTCAATTTGACAGTAATGTACTTAGAATCCTGAGATAATGCGAATAAAGCAATAAAAATGTATTCCAACATAATTCCTAATCCAAACGTGCAATGTGTCTAAAAATGCCTGTGATATTGATTACATGTGAGTTTTACTAGATACAGTTGTTTTTCTATGGTTTGCAAATACAAAAATGAGGTATTACTCAATATGACTGTATTCTGTAACACTCAATATGACAGTTATTTAAACATAACTCCTACACCACACATGGAAAATGGCTAATAATGCCTGAAATAATGCATCTTTGGGAGTTTTACTCGAAACATATGCTTTTTTAAATCTTGCAAATGCAAAAAGTAGTTTTTTACTCAATATGACTATAATGTTCTTAGAATCCTGAGATAATGCGAAAAAAGCAATAAAAATGTATTCAAACATAACTTCTAAACAACACATGCAAAATGGCTAATAATGCCTAGAGATATGTATTTTTGTTAGTAGTACTAGAAAAATGATCTTTTGTAAGGTTTCTAAAGACACAAGTTAGTTTTTGTATTCAATATAACAGTGTGACTGTCAACCTAAATATGAAAGGTTTATAATCATAACTCCAAAACCAAACATGAACTTTGTCTAAAAAAGCCTGTAATATTGAATTTATGTGAGTTTGACCTGAATCAGGTATTTTGGAAAGGTTCAAAAATACAAAAATCAGGTTTTACTGGCCTCATATTTGTCAAACTCAAAATGTCAGTTTATGAACTATAACTCCAAAAATGCACATGCAATATGTCTAATAATGCCTGAAGAAATGCATCTTTGAGAGTTTTCCTGAAAAAAAACATTTGGTACCGTTTGCAAAAACAAAAAGTAATGTTTTACTCAATTTGACAGTAATGTACTTAGAATCCTGAGATAATGCGAATAAAGCAATAAAAATATATTCCAACATAATTCCTAATCCAAACGTGCAAAGTGTCTAAAAATGCCTGTGATATTGAATACATGTGAGTTTTACTAGATACAGTTGTTTTTCTATGGTTTGCAAATACAAAAACGAGGTATTACTCAATATGACTGTATACTGTAACACTCAATATGACAGTTATTTAAACATAACTCCTACACCACACATGGAAAATGGCTAATAATGCCTGAAATAATGCATCTTTGGGAGTTTTACTCGAAACATATCCTTTTTTAAATCTTGCAAATGCAAAAAGTAGTTTTTTACTCAATATGACTATAATGTTCTTAGAATCCTGAGATAATGCGAAAAAAGCAATAAAAATGTATTCAAACATAACTTCTAAACAACACATGCAAAATGGCTAATAATGCCTAGAGATATGTATTTTTGTTAGTAGTACTAGAAAAATGATCTTTTGTAAGGTTTCTAAAGACACAAGTTAGTTTTTTTTATTCAATATAACAGTGTGACTGTCAACCTAAATATGAAAGGTTTATAATCATAACTCCAAAACCAAACATGAACTTTGTCTAAAAAAGCCTGTAATATTGAATTTATGTGAGTTTGACCTGAATCAGGTATTTTGGAAAGGTTCAAAAATACAAAAATCAGGTTTTACTGGCCTCATATTGGTCAAACTCAAAATGTCAGTTTGTGAAACATAACTCCAAAAATACACATGCAATATGTCTAATAATGCCTGAAGGAATGCATCTTTGAGAGTTTTCCTGGAAAAAAAAAACATTTGGTACCGTTTGCAAAAACAAAAAGTAATGTTTTACTCAATTTGACAGTAATGTACTTAGAATCCTGAGATAATGCGAATAAAGCAATAAAAATGTATTCCAACATAATTCCTAATCCAAACGTGCAAAGTGTCTAAAAATGCCTGTGATATTGAATACATGTGAGTTTTACTAGATGCAGTTGTTTTTCTATGGTTTGCAAATACAAAAATGAGGTATTACTCAATATGACTGTATACTGTAACACTCAATATGACAGTTATTTAAACATAACTCCTACACCACACATGGAAAATGGCCAATAATGCCTGAAACAATGCATCTTTGGGAGTTTTACTCGAAACATATGCTTTTTTAAATCTTGCAAATGCAAAAAGTAGTTTTTTACTCAATATGACTATAATGTTCTTAGAATCCTGAGATAATGCTAAAAAAGCAATAAATATGTATTCAAACATAACTTCTAAACAACACATGCAAAATGGCTAATAATGCCTAGAGATATGTATTTTTGTTAGTAATACTAGAAAAATGATCTTTTGTAAGGTTTCTAAAGACACAAGTTAGTTTTTTTATTCAATATAACAGTGTGACTGTCAACCTAAATATGAAAGGTTTATAATCATAACTCCAAAACCAAACATGAAATTTGTCTAAAAAAGCCTGTAATATTGAATTTATGTGAGTTTGACTTGAATCAGGTATTTTGGAAAGGTTCAAAAATACAAAAATCAGGTTTTACTGGCCTCATATTGGTCAAACTCAAAATGTCAGTTTATGAACTATAACTCCAAAAATGCACATGCAATATGTCTAATAATGCCTGAAGAAATGCATCTTTGAGAGTTTTCCTGAAAAAAACATTTGGTACCGTTTGCAAAAACAAAAAGTAATGTTTTACTCAATTTGACAGTAATGTACTTAGAATCCTGAGATAATGCGAATAAAGCAATAAAAATGTATTCCAACATAATTCCTAATCCAAACGTGCAATGTGTCTAAAAATGCCTGTGATATTGAATACATGTGAGTTTTACTAGATACAGTTGTTTTTCTATGGTTTGCAAATACAAAAATGAGGTATTACTCAATATGACTGTATTCTGTAACACTCAATATGACAGTTATTTAAACATAACTCCTACACCACACATGGAAAATGGCTAATAATGCCTGAAATAATGCATCTTTGGGAGTTTTACTCGAAACATATGCTTTTTTAAATCTTGCAAATGCAAAAAGTAGTTTTTTACTCAATATGACTATAATGTTCTTAGAATCCTGAGATAATGCGAAAAAAGCAATAAAAATGTATTCAAACATAACTTCTAAACAACACATGCAAAATGGCTAATAATGCCTAGAGATATGTATTTGTGTTAGTAGTACTAGAAAAATGATCTTTTGTAAGGTTTCTAAAGACACAAGTTAGTTGTTTTATTCAATATAACAGTGTGACTGTCAACCTAAATATGAAAGGTTTATAATCATAACTCCAAAACCAAACATGAACTTTGTCTAAAAAAGCCTGTAATATTGAATTTATGTGAGTTTGACCTGAATCAGGTATTTTGGAAAGGTTCAAAAATACAAAAATCAGGTTTTACTGGCCTCATATTGGTCAAACTCAAAATGTCAGTTTATGAAACATAATTCCAAAAATACACATGCAATATGTCTAATAATGCCTGAAGAAATGCATCTTTGAGAGTTTTCCTGAAAAAAAAAACATTTGGTACCGTTTGCAAAAACAAAAAGTAATGTTTTACTCAATTTGACAGTAATGTACTTAGAATCCTGAGATAATGCGAATAAAGCAATAAAAATGTATTCCAACATAATTCCTAATCCAAACGTGCAAAGTGTCTAAAAATGCCTGTGATATTGAATACATGTGAGTTTTACTAGATACAGTTGTTTTTCTAAAGTTTGCAAATACAAAAATGAGGTATTACTCAATATGACTGTATACTGTAACACTCAATATGACAGTTATTTAAACATAACTCCTACACCACACATTGAAAATGGCTAATAATGCCTGAAATAATGCATCTTTGGGAGTTTTACTCGAAACATATGCTTTTTTAAATCTTGCAAATGCAAAAAGTAGTTTTTTACTCAATATGACTATAATGTTCTTAGAATCCTGAGATAATGCGAAAAGAGCAATAAAAATGTATTCAAACATAACTTCTAAACAACACATGCAAAATGGCTAATAATGCCTAGAGATATGTATTTTTGTTAGTAGTACTAGAAAAAATATCTTTTGTAAGGTTTCTAAAGACACAAGTTAGTTTTTTTATTCAATATAACAGTGTGACTGTCAACCTAAATATGAAAGGTTTATAATCATAACTCCAAAACCAAACATGAACTTTGTCTAAAAAAGCCTGTAATATTGAATTTATGTGAGTTTGACCTGAATCAGGTATTTTGGAAAGGTTCAAAAATAAAAAAATTAGGTTCTACTGGCCTCATATTGGTCAAACTCAAAATGTCAGTTTATGAAACATAACTCCAAAAATACACATGCAATATGTCTAATAATGCCTGAAGAAATGCATCTTTGAGAGTTTTCCTGAAAAAAAAAAACATTTGGTACCGTTTGCAAAAACAAAAAGTAATGTTTTACTCAATTTGACAGTAATGTACTTAGAATCCTGAGATAATGCGAATAAAGCCATAAAAATGTATTCCAACATAATTCCTTATCCAAACGTGCAAAGTGTCTAAAAATGCCTGTGATATTGAATACATGTGAGTTTTACTAGATACAGTTGTTTTTCTATGGTTTGCAAATACAAAAATGAGGTATTACTCAATATGACTGTATACTGTAACACTCAATATGACAGTTATTTAAACATAACTCCTACACCACACATGGAAAATGGCTAATAATGCCTGAAATAATGCATCTTTGGGAGTTTTACTGGAAACATATGCTTTTTTAAATCTTGCAAATGCAAAAAGTAGTTTTTTACTCAATATGACTATAATGTTCTTAGAATCCTGAGATAATGCGAAAAAAGCAATAAAAATGTATTCAAACATAACTTCTAAACAACACATGTAAAATGGCTAATAATGCCTAGAGATATGTATTTTTGTTAGTAGTACTAGAAAAAATGATCTTTTGTAAGGTTTCTAAAGACAAAAGTTAGTTTTTTTATTCAATATAACAGTGTGACTGTCAACCTAAATATGAAAGGTTTATAATCATAACTCCAAAACCAAACATGAAATTTGTCTAAAAAAGCCTGTAATATTGAATTTATTTGAGTTTGACCTGAATCAGGTATTTTGTAAAGGTTCAAAAATACAAAAATCAGGTTTTACTGGCCTCATATTGGTCAAACTCAAAATGTCAGTTTATGAAACATAACTCCAAAAATACACATGCAATATGTCTAATAAGGCCTGAAGGAATGCATATTTGAGAGTTTTCCTGAAAAAAAACCATTTGGTACCGTTTGCAAAAACAAATAGTAATGTTTTACTCAATTTGACAGTAATGTACTTAGAATCCTGAGATAATGCGAATAAAGCAATAAAAATGTATTCCAACATAATTCCTAATCCAAACGTGCAAAGTGTCTAAAAATGCCTGTGATATTGAATACATGTGAGTTTTACTAGATACAGTTGTTTTTCTATGGTTTGCAAATACAAAAATGAGGTATTACTCAATATGACTGTATACTGTAACACTCAATATGACAGTTATTTAAACATAACTCCTACACCAAACATGGAAAATGGCTAATAATGCCTGAAATAATGCATCTTTGGGAGTTTTACTCGAAACATATGCTTTTTTAAATCTTGCAAATGCAAAAAGTAGTATTTTACTCAATATGACTATAATGTTCTTAGAATCCTGAGATAATGCGAAAAAAGCAATAAAAATGTATTCAAACATAACTTCTAAACAACACATGCAAAATGGCTAATAATGCCTAGAGATATGTATTTTTGTTAGTAGTACTAGAAAAATGGTCTTTGGTAAGGTTTCTAAAGACACAAGTTAGTTTTTTTATTCAATATAACAGTGTGACTGTCAACCTAAATATGAAAGGTTTATAATCATAACTCCAAAACCAAACATGAACTTTGTCTAAAAAAGCCTGTAATATTGAATTTATGTGAGTTTGACCTGAATCAGGTATTTTGGAAAGGTTCAAAAATACAAAAATCAGGTTTTACTGGCCTCATATTTGTCAAACTCAAAATGTCAGTTTATGAACTATAACTCCAAAAATGCACATGCAATATGTCTAATAATAACTGAAGAAATGCATCTTTGAGAGTTTTCCTGAAAAAAAAACATTTGGTACCGTTTGCAAAAACAAAAAGTAATGTTTTACTCAATTTGACAGTAATGTACTTAGAATCCTGAGATAATGCGAATAAAGCAATACAAATGTATTCCAACATAATTCCTAATCCAAACGAGCAAAGTGTCTAAAAATGCCTGTGATATTGAATACATGTGAGTTTTATTAGATACAGTTGTTTTTCTATGGTTTGCAAATACAAAAACGAGGTATTACTCAATATGACTGTATACTGTAACACTCAATATGACAGTTATTTAAACATAACTCCTACACCACACATGGAAAATGGCTAATAATGCCTGAAATAATGCATCTTTGGGAGTTTTACTCGAAACATATCCTTTTTTAAATCTTGCAAATGCAAAAAGTAGTTTTTTACTCAATATGACTATAATGTTCTTAGAATCCTGAGATAATGCGAAAAAAGCAATAAAAATGTATTCAAACATAACTTCTAAACAACACATGCAAAATGGCTAATAATGCTTAGAGATATGTATTTTTGTTAGGAGTACTAGAAAAATGATCTTTTGTAAGGTTTATAAAGACACAAGTTAGTTTTTTTTATTCAATATAACAGTGTGACTGTCAACCTAAATATGAAAGGTTTATAATCATAACTCCAAAACCAAACATGAACTTTGTCTAAAAAAGCCTGTAATATTGAATTGATGTGAGTTTGACCTGAATCAGGTATTTTGGAAAGGTTCAAAAATACAAAAATCAGGTTTTACTGGCCTCATATTGGTCAAACTCAAAATGTCAGTTTATGAAACATAACTCCAAAAATACACATGAAATATGTCTAATAATGCCTGAAGAAATGCATCTTTGAGAGTTTTCCTGAAAAAAAAAACATTTGGTACCGTTTGCAAAAACAAAAAGTAATGTTTTACTCAATTTGACAGTAATGTACTTAGAATCCTGAGATAATGCGAATAAAGCAATAAAAATGTATTCCAACATAATTCCTAATCCAAACGTGCAATGTGTCTAAAAATGCCTGTGATATTGAATACATGTGAGTTTTACTAGATACAGTTGTTTTTCTATGGTTTGCAAATACAAAAATGAGGTATTACTCAATATGACTGTATTCTGTAACACTCAATATGACAGTTATTTAAACATAACTCCTACACCACACATGGAAAATAGCTAATAATGCCTGAAATAATGCATCTTTGGGAGTTTTACTCGAAACATATGCTTTTTTAAATCTTGCAAATGCAAAAAGTAGTTTATTACTCAATATGACTATAATGTTCTTAGAATCCTGAGATAATGCGAAAAAAGCAATAAAAATGTATTCAAACATAACTTCTAAACAACACATGCAAAATGGCTAATAATGCCTAGAGATATGTATTTTTGTTAGTAGTACTAGAAAAATGATCTTTTGTAAGGTTTATAAAGACACAAGTTAGTTTTTTTTATTCAATATAACAGTGTGACTGTCAACCTAAATATGAAAGGTTTATAATCATAACTCCAAAACCAAACATGAACTTTGTCTAAAAAAGCCTGTAATATTGAATTTATGTGAGTTTGACCTGAATCAGGTATTTTGGAAAGGTTCAAAAATACAAAAATCAGGTTTTACTGGCCTCATATTGGTCAAACTCAAAATGTCAGTTTATGAAACATAACTCCAAAAATACACATGAAATATGTCTAATAATGCCTGAAGAAATGCATCTTTGAGAGTTTTCCTGAAAAAAAAACATTTGGTACCGTTTGCAAAAACAAAAAGTAATGTTTTACTCAATTTGACAGTAATGTACTTAGAATCCTGAGATAATGCGAATAAAGCAATAAAAATGTATTCCAACATAATTCCTAATCCAAACGTGCAATGTGTCTAAAAATGCCTGTGATATTGATTACATGTGAGTTTTACTAGATACAGTTGTTTTTCTATGGTTTGCAAATACAAAAATGAGGTATTACTCAATATGACTGTATTCTGTAACACTCAATATGACAGTTATTTAAACATAACTCCTACACCACACATGGAAAATGGCTAATAATGCCTGAAATAATGCATCTTTGGGAGTTTTACTCGAAACATATGCTTTTTTAAATCTTGCAAATGCAAAAAGTAGTTTTTTACTCAATATGACTATAATGTTCTTAGAATCCTGAGATAATGCGAAAAAAGCAATAAAAATGTATTCAAACATAACTTCTAAACAACACATGCAAAATGGCTAATAATGCCTAGAGATATGTATTTTTGTTAGTAGTACTAGAAAAATGATCTTTTGTAAGGTTTCTAAAGACACAAGTTAGTTTTTGTATTCAATATAACAGTGTGACTGTCAACCTAAATATGAAAGGTTTATAATCATAACTCCAAAACCAAACATGAACTTTGTCTAAAAAAGCCTGTAATATTGAATTTATGTGAGTTTGACCTGAATCAGGTATTTTGGAAAGGTTCAAAAATACAAAAATCAGGTTTTACTGGCCTCATATTTGTCAAACTCAAAATGTCAGTTTATGAACTGTAACTCCAAAAATGCACATGCAATATGTCTAATAATGCCTGAAGAAATGCATCTTTGAGAGTTTTCCTGAAAAAAAACATTTGGTACCGTTTGCAAAAACAAAAAGTAATGTTTTACTCAATTTGACAGTAATGTACTTAGAATCCTGAGATAATGCGAATAAAGCAATAAAAATGTATTCCAACATAATTCCTAATCCAAACGTGCAATGTGTCTAAAAATGCCTGTGATATTGAATACATGTGAGTTTTACTAGATACAGTTGTTTTTCTATGGTTTGCAAATACAAAAATGAGGTATTACTCAATATGACTGTATTCTGTAACACTCAATATGACAGTTATTTAAACATAACTCCTACACCACACATGGAAAATAGCTAATAATGCCTGAAATAATGCATCTTTGGGAGTTTTACTCGAAACATATGCTTTTTTAAATCTTGCAAATGCAAAAAGTAGTTTATTACTCAATATGACTATAATGTTCTTAGAATCCTGAGATAATGCGAAAAGAGCAATAAAAATGTATTCAAACATAACTTCTAAACAACACATGCAAAATGGCTAATAATGCCTAGAGATATGTATTTTTGTTAGTAGTACTAGAAAAATGATCTTTTGTAAGGTTTATAAAGACACAAGTTAGTTTTTTTTATTCAATATAACAGTGTGACTGTCAACCTAAATATGAAAGGTTTATAATCATAACTCCAAAACCAAACATGAACTTTGTCTAAAAAAGCCTGTAATATTGAATTTATGTGAGTTTGACCTGAATCAGGTATTTTGGAAAGGTTCAAAAATACAAAAATCAGGTTTTACTGGCCTCATATTGGTCAAACTCAAAATGTCAGTTTATGAAACATAACTCCAAAAATACACATGAAATATGTCTAATAATGCCTGAAGAAATGCATCTTTGAGAGTTTTCCTGAAAAAAAAACATTTGGTACCGTTTGCAAAAACAAAAAGTAATGTTTTACTCAATTTGACAGTAATGTACTTAGAATCCTGAGATAATGCGAATAAAGCAATAAAAATGTATTCCAACATAATTCCTAATCCAAACGTGCAATGTGTCTAAAAATGCCTGTGATATTGATTACATGTGAGTTTTACTAGATACAGTTGTTTTTCTATGGTTTGCAAATACAAAAATGAGGTATTACTCAATATGACTGTATTCTGTAACACTCAATATGACAGTTATTTAAACATAACTCCTACACCACACATGGAAAATGGCTAATAATGCCTGAAATAATGCATCTTTGGGAGTTTTACTCGAAACATATGCTTTTTTAAATCTTGCAAATGCAAAAAGTAGTTTTTTACTCAATATGACTATAATGTTCTTAGAATCCTGAGATAATGCGAAAAAAGCAATAAAAATGTATTCAAACATAACTTCTAAACAACACATGCAAAATGGCTAATAATGCCTAGAGATATGTATTTTTGTTAGTAGTACTAGAAAAATGATCTTTTGTAAGGTTTCTAAAGACACAAGTTAGTTTTTGTATTCAATATAACAGTGTGACTGTCAACCTAAATATGAAAGGTTTATAATCATAACTCCAAAACCAAACATGAACTTTGTCTAAAAAAGCCTGTAATATTGAATTTATGTGAGTTTGACCTGAATCAGGTATTTTGGAAAGGTTCAAAAATACAAAAATCAGGTTTTACTGGCCTCATATTTGTCAAACTCAAAATGTCAGTTTATGAACTATAACTCCAAAAATGCACATGCAATATGTCTAATAATGCCTGAAGAAATGCATCTTTGAGAGTTTTCCTGAAAAAAAACATTTGGTACCGTTTGCAAAAACAAAAAGTAATGTTTTACTCAATTTGACAGTAATGTACTTAGAATCCTGAGATAATGCGAATAAAGCAATAAAAATATATTCCAACATAATTCCTAATCCAAACGTGCAAAGTGTCTAAAAATGCCTGTGATATTGAATACATGTGAGTTTTACTAGATACAGTTGTTTTTCTATGGTTTGCAAATACAAAAACGAGGTATTACTCAATATGACTGTATTCTGTAACACTCAATATGACAGTTATTTAAACATAACTCCTACACCACACATGGAAAATGGCTAATAATGCCTGAAATAATGCATCTTTGGGAGTTTTACTCGAAACATATGCTTTTTTAAATCTTGCAAATGCAAAAAGTAGTTTTTTACTCAATATGACTATAATGTTCTTAGAATCCTGAGATAATATGAAAAAAGGAATAAAAATGTATTCAAACATAACTTCTAAACAACACATGCAAAATGGCTAATAATGCCTAGAGATATGTATTTTTTTTAGTAGTACTAGAAAAATGATCTTTTGTAAGGTTTCTAAAGACACAAGTTAGTTTTTTTATTCAATATAACAGTGTGACTGTCAACCTAAATATGAAAGGTTTATAATCATAACTCCAAAACCAAACATGAACGTTGTCTAAAAAAGCCTGTAATATAGAATTTATGTGAGTTTGACCTGAATCAGGTATTTTGGAAAGGTTCAAAAATACAAAAATCAGGGTTTACTGGCCTCATATTTGTCAAACTCAAAATGTCAGTTTATGAACTATAACTCCAAAAATGCACATGCAATATGTCTAATAATGCCTGAAGAAATGCATCTTTGAGAGTTTTCCTGAAAAAAAACATTTGGTACCGTTTGCAAAAACAAAAAGTAATGTTTTACTCAATTTGACAGTAATGTACTTAGAATCCTGAGATAATGCGAATAAAGCAATAAAAATGTATTCCAACATAATTCCTAATCCAAAAGTGCAAAGTGTCTAAAAATGCCTGTGATATTGAATACATGTGAGTTTTACTAGATACAGTTGTTTTTCTATGGTTTGCAAATACAAAAACGAGGTATTACTCAATATGACTGTATACTGTAACACTCAATATGACAGTTATTTAAACATAACTCCTACACCACACATGGAAAATGGCTAATAATGCCTGAAATAATGCATCTTTGGGAGTTTTACTCGAAACATATCCTTTTTTAAATCTTGCAAATGCAAAAAGTAGTTTTTTACTCAATATGACTATAATGTTCTTAGAATCCTGAGATAATGCGAAAAAAGCAATACAAATGTATTCAAACATAACTTCTAAACAACACATGCAAAATGGCTAATAATGCCTAGAGATATGTATTTTTGTTAGTAGTACTAGAAAAATGATCTTTTGTAAGGTTTCTAAAGACACAAGTTAGTTTTTTTTATTCAATATAACAGTGTGACTGTCAACCTAAATATGAAAGGTTTATAATCATAACTCCAAAACCAAACATGAACTTTGTCTAAAAAAGCCTGTAATATTGAATTTATGTGAGTTTGACCTGAATCAGGTATTTTGGAAAGGTTCAAAAATACAAAAATCAGGTTTTACTGGCCTCATATTGGTCAAACTCAAAATGTCAGTTTATGAAACATAACTCCAAAAATACACATGAAATATGTCTAATAATGCCTGAAGAAATGCATCTTTGAGAGTTTTCCTGAAAAAAAAAACATTTGGTACCGTTTGCAAAAACAAAAAGTAATGTTTTACTCAATTTGACAGTAATGTACTTAGAATCCTGAGATAATGCGAAAAAAGCAATAAAAATGTATTCCAACATAATTCCTAATCCAAACGTGCAATGTGTCTAAAAATGCCTGTGATATTGAATACATGTGAGTTTTACTAGATACAGTTGTTTTTCTATGGTTTGCAAATACAAAAATGAGGTATTACTCAATATGACTGTATTCTGTAACACTCAATATGACAGTTATTTAAACATAACTCCTACACCACACATGGAAAATGGCTAATAATGCTTAGAGATATGTATTTTTGTTAGGAGTACTAGAAAAATGATCTTTTGTAAGGTTTATAAAGACACAAGTTAGTTTTTTTTATTCAATATAACAGTGTGACTGTCAACCTAAATATGAAAGGTTTATAATCATAACTCCAAAACCAAACATGAACGTTGTCTAAAAAAGCCTGTAATATAGAATTTATGTGAGTTTGACCTGAATCAGGTATTTTGGAAAGGTTCAAAAATACAAAAATCAGGTTTTACTGGCCTCATATTTGTCAAACTCAAAATGTCAGTTTATGAACTATAACTCCAAAAATGCACATGCAATATGTCTAATAATGCCTGAAGGAATGCATCTTTGAGAGTTTTCCTGAAAAAAACATTTGGTACCGTTTGCAAAAACAAAAAGTAATGTTTTACTCAATTTGACAGTAATGTACTTAGAATCCTGAGATAATGCGAATAAAGCAATAAAAATGTATTCCAACATAATTCCTAATCCAAACGTGCAATGTGTCTAAAAATGCCTGTGATATTGAATACATGTGAGTTTTACTAGATACAGTTGTTTTTCTATGGTTTGCAAATACAAAAATGAGGTATTACTCAATATGACTGTATTCTGTAACACTCAATATGACAGTTATTTAAACATAACTCCTACACCACACATGGAAAATGGCTAATAATGCCTGAAATAATGCATCTTTGGGAGTTTTACTCGAAACATATGCTTTTTTAAATCTTGCAAATGCAAAAAGTAGTTTTTTACTCAATATGACTATAATGTTCTTAGAATCCTGAGATAATGCGAAAAAAGCAATAAAAATGTATTCAAACATAACTTCTAAACAACACATGCAAAATGGCTAATAATGCCTAGAGATATGTATTTGTGTTAGTAGTACTAGAAAAACGATCTTTTGTAAGGTTTCTAAAGACACAAGTTAGTTGTTTTATTCAATATAACAGTGTGACTGTCAACCTAAATATGAAAGGTTTATAATCATAACTCCAAAACCAAACATGAACTTTGTCTAAAAAAGCCTGTAATATTGAATTTATGTGAGTTTGACCTGAATCAGGTATTTTGGAAAGGTTCAAAAATACAAAAATCAGGTTTTACTGGCCTCATATTGGTCAAACTCAAAATGTCAGTTTATGAAACATAATTCCAAAAATACACATGCAATATGTCTAATAATGCCTGAAGAAATGCATCTTTGAGAGTTTTCCTGAAAAAAAAAACATTTGGTACCGTTTGCAAAAACAAAAAGTAATGTTTTACTCAATTTGACAGTAATGTACTTAGAATCCTGAGATAATGCGAATAAAGCAATAAAAATGTATTCCAACATAATTCCTAATCCAAACGTGCAAAGTGTCTAAAAATGCCTGTGATATTGAATACATGTGAGTTTTACTAGATACAGTTGTTTTTCTAAAGTTTGCAAATACAAAAATGAGGTATTACTCAATATGACTGTATACTGTAACACTCAATATGACAGTTATTTAAACATAACTCCTACACCACACATTGAAAATGGCTAATAATGCCTGAAATAATGCATCTTTGGGAGTTTTACTCGAAACATATGCTTTTTTAAATCTTGCAAATGCAAAAAGTAGTTTTTTACTCAATATGACTATAATGTTCTTAGAATCCTGAGATAATGCGAAAAGAGCAATAAAAATGTATTCAAACATAACTTCTAAACAACACATGCAAAATGGCTAATAATGCCTAGAGATATGTATTTTTGTTAGTAGTACTAGAAAAAATATCTTTTGTAAGGTTTCTAAAGACACAAGTTAGTTTTTTTATTCAATATAACAGTGTGACTGTCAACCTAAATATGAAAGGTTTATAATCATAACTCCAAAACCAAACATGAACTTTGTCTAAAAAAGCCTGTAATATTGAATTTATGTGAGTTTGACCTGAATCAGGTATTTTGGAAAGGTTCAAAAATAAAAAAATTAGGTTCTACTGGCCTCATATTGGTCAAACTCAAAATGTCAGTTTATGAAACATAACTCCAAAAATACACATGCAATATGTCTAATAATGCCTGAAGAAATGCATCTTTGAGAGTTTTCCTGAAAAAAAAAACATTTGGTACCGTTTGCAAAAACAAAAAGTAATGTTTTACTCAATTTGACAGTAATGTACTTAGAATCCTGAGATAATGCGAATAAAGCCATAAAAATGTATTCCAACATAATTCCTTATCCAAACGTGCAAAGTGTCTAAAAATGCCTGTGATATTGAATACATGTGAGTTTTACTAGATACAGTTGTTTTTCTATGGTTTGCAAATACAAAAATGAGGTATTACTCAATATGACTGTATACTGTAACACTCAATATGACAGTTATTTAAACATAACTCCTACACCACACATGGAAAATGGCTAATAATGCCTGAAATAATGCATCTTTGGGAGTTTTACTGGAAACATATGCTTTTTTAAATCTTGCAAATGCAAAAAGTAGTTTTTTACTCAATATGACTATAATGTTCTTAGAATCCTGAGATAATGCGAAAAAAGCAATAAAAATGTATTCAAACATAACTTCTAAACAACACATGTAAAATGGCTAATAATGCCTAGAGATATGTATTTTTGTTAGTAGTACTAGAAAAAATGATCTTTTGTAAGGTTTCTAAAGACAAAAGTTAGTTTTTTTATTCAATATAACAGTGTGACTGTCAACCTAAATATGAAAGGTTTATAATCATAACTCCAAAACCAAACATGAAATTTGTCTAAAAAAGCCTGTAATATTGAATTTATTTGAGTTTGACCTGAATCAGGTATTTTGTAAAGGTTCAAAAATACAAAAATCAGGTTTTACTGGCCTCATATTGGTCAAACTCAAAATGTCAGTTTATGAAACATAACTCCAAAAATACACATGCAATATGTCTAATAAGGCCTGAAGGAATGCATATTTGAGAGTTTTCCTGAAAAAAAACCATTTGGTACCGTTTGCAAAAACAAATAGTAATGTTTTACTCAATTTGACAGTAATGTACTTAGAATCCTGAGATAATGCGAATAAAGCAATAAAAATGTATTCCAAGATAATTCCTAATCCAAACGTGCAAAGTGTCTAAAAATGCCTGTGATATTGAATACATGTGAGTTTTACTAGATACAGTTGTTTTTCTATGGTTTGCAAATACAAAAATGAGGTATTACTCAATATGACTGTATACTGTAACACTCAATATGACAGTTATTTAAACATAACTCCTACACCAAACATGGAAAATGGCTAATAATGCCTGAAATAATGCATCTTTGGGAGTTTTACTCGAAACATATGCTTTTTTAAATCTTGCAAATGCAAAAAGTAGTATTTTACTCAATATGACTATAATGTTCTTAGAATCCTGAGATAATGCGAAAAAAGCAATAAAAATGTATTCAAACATAACTTCTAAACAACACATGCAAAATGGCTAATAATGCCTAGAGATATGTATTTTTGTTAGTAGTACTAGAAAAATGGTCTTTGGTAAGGTTTCTAAAGACACAAGTTAGTTTTTTTATTCAATATAACAGTGTGACTGTCAACCTAAATATGAAAGGTTTATAATCATAACTCCAAAACCAAACATGAACTTTGTCTAAAAAAGCCTGTAATATTGAATTTATGTGAGTTTGACCTGAATCAGGTATTTTGGAAAGGTTCAAAAATACAAAAATCAGGTTTTACTGGCCTCATATTTGTCAAACTCAAAATGTCAGTTTATGAACTATAACTCCAAAAATGCACATGCAATATGTCTAATAATAACTGAAGAAATGCATCTTTGAGAGTTTTCCTGAAAAAAAAACATTTGGTACCGTTTGCAAAAACAAAAAGTAATGTTTTACTCAATTTGACAGTAATGTACTTAGAATCCTGAGATAATGCGAATAAAGCAATACAAATGTATTCCAACATAATTCCTAATCCAAACGAGCAAAGTGTCTAAAAATGCCTGTGATATTGAATACATGTGAGTTTTATTAGATACAGTTGTTTTTCTATGGTTTGCAAATACAAAAACGAGGTATTACTCAATATGACTGTATACTGTAACACTCAATATGACAGTTATTTAAACATAACTCCTACACCACACATGGAAAATGGCTAATAATGCCTGAAATAATGCATCTTTGGGAGTTTTACTCGAAACATATCCTTTTTTAAATCTTGCAAATGCAAAAAGTAGTTTTTTACTCAATATGACTATAATGTTCTTAGAATCCTGAGATAATGCGAAAAAAGCAATAAAAATGTATTCAAACATAACTTCTAAACAACACATGCAAAATGGCTAATAATGCTTAGAGATATGTATTTTTGTTAGGAGTACTAGAAAAATGATCTTTTGTAAGGTTTATAAAGACACAAGTTAGTTTTTTTTATTCAATATAACAGTGTGACTGTCAACCTAAATATGAAAGGTTTATAATCATAACTCCAAAACCAAACATGAACTTTGTCTAAAAAAGCCTGTAATATTGAATTGATGTGAGTTTGACCTGAATCAGGTATTTTGGAAAGGTTCAAAAATACAAAAATCAGGTTTTACTGGCCTCATATTGGTCAAACTCAAAATGTCAGTTTATGAAACATAACTCCAAAAATACACATGAAATATGTCTAATAATGCCTGAAGAAATGCATCTTTGAGAGTTTTCCTGAAAAAAAAAACATTTGGTACCGTTTGCAAAAACAAAAAGTAATGTTTTACTCAATTTGACAGTAATGTACTTAGAATCCTGAGATAATGCGAATAAAGCAATAAAAATGTATTCCAACATAATTCCTAATCCAAACGTGCAATGTGTCTAAAAATGCCTGTGATATTGAATACATGTGAGTTTTACTAGATACAGTTGTTTTTCTATGGTTTGCAAATACAAAAATGAGGTATTACTCAATATGACTGTATTCTGTAACACTCAATATGACAGTTATTTAAACATAACTCCTACACCACACATGGAAAATAGCTAATAATGCCTGAAATAATGCATCTTTGGGAGTTTTACTCGAAACATATGCTTTTTTAAATCTTGCAAATGCAAAAAGTAGTTTATTACTCAATATGACTATAATGTTCTTAGAATCCTGAGATAATGCGAAAAAAGCAATAAAAATGTATTCAAACATAACTTCTAAACAACACATGCAAAATGGCTAATAATGCCTAGAGATATGTATTTTTGTTAGTAGTACTAGAAAAATGATCTTTTGTAAGGTTTATAAAGACACAAGTTAGTTTTTTTTATTCAATATAACAGTGTGACTGTCAACCTAAATATGAAAGGTTTATAATCATAACTCCAAAACCAAACATGAACTTTGTCTAAAAAAGCCTGTAATATTGAATTTATGTGAGTTTGACCTGAATCAGGTATTTTGGAAAGGTTCAAAAATACAAAAATCAGGTTTTACTGGCCTCATATTGGTCAAACTCAAAATGTCAGTTTATGAAACATAACTCCAAAAATACACATGAAATATGTCTAATAATGCCTGAAGAAATGCATCTTTGAGAGTTTTCCTGAAAAAAAAACATTTGGTACCGTTTGCAAAAACAAAAAGTAATGTTTTACTCAATTTGACAGTAATGTACTTAGAATCCTGAGATAATGCGAATAAAGCAATAAAAATGTATTCCAACATAATTCCTAATCCAAACGTGCAATGTGTCTAAAAATGCCTGTGATATTGATTACATGTGAGTTTTACTAGATACAGTTGTTTTTCTATGGTTTGCAAATACAAAAATGAGGTATTACTCAATATGACTGTATTCTGTAACACTCAATATGACAGTTATTTAAACATAACTCCTACACCACACATGGAAAATGGCTAATAATGCCTGAAATAATGCATCTTTGGGAGTTTTACTCGAAACATATGCTTTTTTAAATCTTGCAAATGCAAAAAGTAGTTTTTTACTCAATATGACTATAATGTTCTTAGAATCCTGAGATAATGCGAAAAAAGCAATAAAAATGTATTCAAACATAACTTCTAAACAACACATGCAAAATGGCTAATAATGCCTAGAGATATGTATTTGTGTTAGTAGTACTAGAAAAATGATCTTTTGTAAGGTTTCTAAAGACACAAGTTAGTTTTTTTATTCAATATAACAGTGTGACTGTCAACCTAAATATGAAAGGTTTATAATCATAACTCCAAAACCAAACATGAACTTTGTCTAAAAAAGCCTGTAATATTGAATTTATGTGAGTTTGACCTGAATCAGGTATTTTGGAAAGGTTCAAAAATACAAAAATCAGGTTTTACTGGCCTCATATTTGTCAAACTCAAAATGTCAGTTTATGAACTGTAACTCCAAAAATGCACATGCAATATGTCTAATAATGCCTGAAGAAATGCATCTTTGAGAGTTTTCCTGAAAAAAAACATTTGGTACCGTTTGCAAAAACAAAAAGTAATGTTTTACTCAATTTGACAGTAATGTACTTAGAATCCTGAGATAATGCGAATAAAGCAATACAAATGTATTCCAACATAATTCCTAATCCAAACGAGCAAAGTGTCTAAAAATGCCTGTGATATTGAATACATGTGAGTTTTATTAGATACAGTTGTTTTTCTATGGTTTGCAAATACAAAAACGAGGTATTACTCAATATGACTGTATACTGTAACACTCAATATGACAGTTATTTAAACATAACTCCTACACCACACATGGAAAATGGCTAATAATGCCTGAAATAATGCATCTTTGGGAGTTTTACTCGAAACATATCCTTTTTTAAATCTTGCAAATGCAAAAAGTAGTTTTTTACTCAATATGACTATAATGTTCTTAGAATCCTGAGATAATGCGAAAAAAGCAATAAAAATGTATTCAAACATAACTTCTAAACAACACATGCAAAATGGCTAATAATGCTTAGAGATATGTATTTTTGTTAGGAGTACTAGAAAAATGATCTTTTGTAAGGTTTATAAAGACACAAGTTAGTTTTTTTTATTCAATATAACAGTGTGACTGTCAACCTAAATATGAAAGGTTTATAATCATAACTCCAAAACCAAACATGAACTTTGTCTAAAAAAGCCTGTAATATTGAATTGATGTGAGTTTGACCTGAATCAGGTATTTTGGAAAGGTTCAAAAATACAAAAATCAGGTTTTACTGGCCTCATATTGGTCAAACTCAAAATGTCAGTTTATGAAACATAACTCCAAAAATACACATGAAATATGTCTAATAATGCCTGAAGAAATGCATCTTTGAGAGTTTTCCTGAAAAAAAAAACATTTGGTACCGTTTGCAAAAACAAAAAGTAATGTTTTACTCAATTTGACAGTAATGTACTTAGAATCCTGAGATAATGCGAATAAAGCAATAAAAATGTATTCCAACATAATTCCTAATCCAAACGTGCAATGTGTCTAAAAATGCCTGTGATATTGAATACATGTGAGTTTTACTAGATACAGTTGTTTTTCTATGGTTTGCAAATACAAAAATGAGGTATTACTCAATATGACTGTATTCTGTAACACTCAATATGACAGTTATTTAAACATAACTCCTACACCACACATGGAAAATAGCTAATAATGCCTGAAATAATGCATCTTTGGGAGTTTTACTCGAAACATATGCTTTTTTAAATCTTGCAAATGCAAAAAGTAGTTTATTACTCAATATGACTATAATGTTCTTAGAATCCTGAGATAATGCGAAAAAAGCAATAAAAATGTATTCAAACATAACTTCTAAACAACACATGCAAAATGGCTAATAATGCCTAGAGATATGTATTTTTGTTAGTAGTACTAGAAAAATGATCTTTTGTAAGGTTTATAAAGACACAAGTTAGTTTTTTTTATTCAATATAACAGTGTGACTGTCAACCTAAATATGAAAGGTTTATAATCATAACTCCAAAACCAAACATGAACTTTGTCTAAAAAAGCCTGTAATATTGAATTTATGTGAGTTTGACCTGAATCAGGTATTTTGGAAAGGTTCAAAAATACAAAAATCAGGTTTTACTGGCCTCATATTGGTCAAACTCAAAATGTCAGTTTATGAAACATAACTCCAAAAATACACATGAAATATGTCTAATAATGCCTGAAGAAATGCATCTTTGAGAGTTTTCCTGAAAAAAAAACATTTGGTACCGTTTGCAAAAACAAAAAGTAATGTTTTACTCAATTTGACAGTAATGTACTTAGAATCCTGAGATAATGCGAATAAAGCAATAAAAATGTATTCCAACATAATTCCTAATCCAAACGTGCAATGTGTCTAAAAATGCCTGTGATATTGATTACATGTGAGTTTTACTAGATACAGTTGTTTTTCTATGGTTTGCAAATACAAAAATGAGGTATTACTCAATATGACTGTATTCTGTAACACTCAATATGACAGTTATTTAAACATAACTCCTACACCACACATGGAAAATGGCTAATAATGCCTGAAATAATGCATCTTTGGGAGTTTTACTCGAAACATATGCTTTTTTAAATCTTGCAAATGCAAAAAGTAGTTTTTTACTCAATATGACTATAATGTTCTTAGAATCCTGAGATAATGCGAAAAAAGCAATAAAAATGTATTCAAACATAACTTCTAAACAACACATGCAAAATGGCTAATAATGCCTAGAGATATGTATTTGTGTTAGTAGTACTAGAAAAATGATCTTTTGTAAGGTTTCTAAAGACACAAGTTAGTTTTTTTATTCAATATAACAGTGTGACTGTCAACCTAAATATGAAAGGTTTATAATCATAACTCCAAAACCAAACATGAACTTTGTCTAAAAAAGCCTGTAATATTGAATTTATGTGAGTTTGACCTGAATCAGGTATTTTGGAAAGGTTCAAAAATACAAAAATCAGGTTTTACTGGCCTCATATTAGTCAAACTCAAAATGTCAGTTTATGAACTGTAACTCCAAAAATGCACATGCAATATGTCTAATAATGCCTGAAGAAATGCATCTTTGAGAGTTTTCCTGAAAAAAAACATTTGGTACCGTTTGCAAAAACAAAAAGTAATGTTTTACTCAATTTGACAGTAATGTACTTAGAATCCTGAGATAATGCGAATAAAGCAATAAAAATGTATTCCAACATAATTCCTAATCCAAACGTGCAATGTGTCTAAAAATGCCTGTGATATTGAATACATGTGAGTTTTACTAGATACAGTTGTTTTTCTATGGTTTGCAAATACAAAAATGAGGTATTACTCAATATGACTGTATTCTGTAACACTCAATATGACAGTTATTTAAACATAACTCCTACACCACACATGGAAAATAGCTAATAATGCCTGAAATAATGCATCTTTGGGAGTTTTACTCGAAACATATGCTTTTTTAAATCTTGCAAATGCAAAAAGTAGTTTATTACTCAATATGACTATAATGTTCTTAGAATCCTGAGATAATGCGAAAAGAGCAATAAAAATGTATTCAAACATAACTTCTAAACAACACATGCAAAATGGCTAATAATGCCTAGAGATATGTATTTTTGTTAGTAGTACTAGAAAAATGATCTTTTGTAAGGTTTATAAAGACACAAGTTAGTTTTTTTTATTCAATATAACAGTGTGACTGTCAACCTAAATATGAAAGGTTTATAATCATAACTCCAAAACCAAACATGAACTTTGTCTAAAAAAGCCTGTAATATTGAATTTATGTGAGTTTGACCTGAATCAGGTATTTTGGAAAGGTTCAAAAATACAAAAATCAGGTTTTACTGGCCTCATATTGGTCAAACTCAAAATGTCAGTTTATGAAACATAACTCCAAAAATACACATGAAATATGTCTAATAATGCCTGAAGAAATGCATCTTTGAGAGTTTTCCTGAAAAAAAAACATTTGGTACCGTTTGCAAAAACAAAAAGTAATGTTTTACTCAATTTGACAGTAATGTACTTAGAATCCTGAGATAATGCGAATAAAGCAATAAAAATGTATTCCAACATAATTCCTAATCCAAACGTGCAATGTGTCTAAAAATGCCTGTGATATTGATTACATGTGAGTTTTACTAGATACAGTTGTTTTTCTATGGTTTGCAAATACAAAAATGAGGTATTACTCAATATGACTGTATTCTGTAACACTCAATATGACAGTTATTTAAACATAACTCCTACACCACACATGGAAAATGGCTAATAATGCCTGAAATAATGCATCTTTGGGAGTTTTACTCGAAACATATGCTTTTTTAAATCTTGCAAATGCAAAAAGTAGTTTTTTACTCAATATGACTATAATGTTCTTAGAATCCTGAGATAATGCGAAAAAAGCAATAAAAATGTATTCAAACATAACTTCTAAACAACACATGCAAAATGGCTAATAATGCCTAGAGATATGTATTTTTGTTAGTAGTACTAGAAAAATGATCTTTTGTAAGGTTTCTAAAGACACAAGTTAGTTTTTGTATTCAATATAACAGTGTGACTGTCAACCTAAATATGAAAGGTTTATAATCATAACTCCAAAACCAAACATGAACTTTGTCTAAAAAAGCCTGTAATATTGAATTTATGTGAGTTTGACCTGAATCAGGTATTTTGGAAAGGTTCAAAAATACAAAAATCAGGTTTTACTGGCCTCATATTTGTCCAACTCAAAATGTCAGTTTATGAACTATAACTCCAAAAATGCACATGCAATATGTCTAATAATGCCTGAAGAAATGCATCTTTGAGAGTTTTCCTGAAAAAAAACATTTGGTACCGTTTGCAAAAACAAAAAGTAATGTTTTACTCAATTTGACAGTAATGTACTTAGAATCCTGAGATAATGCGAATAAAGCAATAAAAATATATTCCAACATAATTCCTAATCCAAACGTGCAAAGTGTCTAAAAATGCCTGTGATATTGAATACATGTGAGTTTTACTAGATACAGTTGTTTTTCTATGGTTTGCAAATACAAAAACGAGGTATTACTCAATATGACTGTATACTGTAACACTCAATATGACAGTTATTTAAACATAACTCCTACACCACACATGGAAAATGGCTAATAATGCCTGAAATAATGCATCTTTGGGAGTTTTACTCGAAACATATCCTTTTTTAAATCTTGCAAATGCAAAAAGTAGTTTTTTACTCAATATGACTATAATGTTCTTAGAATCCTGAGATAATGCGAAAAAAGCAATAAAAATGTATTCAAACATAACTTCTAAACAACACATGCAAAATGGCTAATAATGCCTAGAGATATGTATTTTTGTTAGTAGTACTAGAAAAATTATCTTTTGTAAGGTTTCTAAAGACACAAGTTAGTTTTTTTATTCAATATAACAGTGTGACTGTCAACCTAAATATGAAAGGTTTATAATCATAACTCCAAAACCAAACATGAACTTTGTCTAAAAAAGCCTGTAATATAGAATTTATGTGAGTTTGACCTGAATCAGGTATTTTGGAAAGGTTCAAAAATACAAAAATCAGGTTTTACTGGCCTCATATTGGTCAAACTCAAAATGTCAGTTTATGAACTATAACGCCAAAAATGCACATGCAATATGTCTAATAATGCCTGAAGAAATGCATCTTTGAGAGTTTTCCTGAAAAAAAAAAACATTTGGTACCGTTTGCAAAAACAAAAAGTAATGTTTTACTCAATTTGACAGTAATGTACTTAGACTCCTGAGATAATGCGAATAAAGCAATAAAAATGTATTCCAACATAATTCCTAATCCAAACGTGCAAAGTGTCTAAAAATGCCTGTGATATTGAATACATGTGAGTTTTACTAGATACAGTTGTTTTTCTATGGTTTGCAAATACAAAAACGAGGTATTACTCAATATGACTGTATTCTGTAACACTCAATATGACAGTTATTTAAACATAACTCCTACACCACACATGGAAAATGGCTAATAATGCCTGAAATAATGCATCTTTGGGAGTTTTACTCGAAACATATGCTTTTTTAAATCTTGCAAATGCAAAAAGTAGTTTTTTACTCAATATGACTATAATGTTCTTAGAATCCTGAGATAATATGAAAAAAGGAATAAAAATGTATTCAAACATAACTTCTAAACAACACATGCAAAATGGCTAATAATGCCTAGAGATATGTATTTTTTTTAGTAGTACTAGAAAAATGATCTTTTGTAAGGTTTCTAAAGACACAAGTTAGTTTTTTTATTCAATATAACAGTGTGACTGTCAACCTAAATATGAAAGGTTTATAATCATAACTCCAAAACCAAACATGAACGTTGTCTAAAAAAGCCTGTAATATAGAATTTATGTGAGTTTGACCTGAATCAGGTATTTTGGAAAGGTTCAAAAATACAAAAATCAGGGTTTACTGGCCTCATATTTGTCAAACTCAAAATGTCAGTTTATGAACTATAACTCCAAAAATGCACATGCAATATGTCTAATAATGCCTGAAGAAATGCATCTTTGAGAGTTTTCCTGAAAAAAAACATTTGGTACCGTTTGCAAAAACAAAAAGTAATGTTTTACTCAATTTGACAGTAATGTACTTAGAATCCTGAGATAATGCGAATAAAGCAATAAAAATGTATTCCAACATAATTCCTAATCCAAAAGTGCAAAGTGTCTAAAAATGCCTGTGATATTGAATACATGTGAGTTTTACTAGATACAGTTGTTTTTCTATGGTTTGCAAATACAAAAACGAGGTATTACTCAATATGACTGTATACTGTAACACTCAATATGACAGTTATTTAAACATAACTCCTACACCACACATGGAAAATGGCTAATAATGCCTGAAATAATGCATCTTTGGGAGTTTTACTCGAAACATATCCTTTTTTAAATCTTGCAAATGCAAAAAGTAGTTTTTTACTCAATATGACTATAATGTTCTTAGAATCCTGAGATAATGCGAAAAAAGCAATACAAATGTATTCAAACATAACTTCTAAACAACACATGCAAAATGGCTAATAATGCCTAGAGATATGTATTTTTGTTAGTAGTACTAGAAAAATGATCTTTTGTAAGGTTTCTAAAGACACAAGTTAGTTTTTTTTATTCAATATAACAGTGTGACTGTCAACCTAAATATGAAAGGTTTATAATCATAACTCCAAAACCAAACATGAACTTTGTCTAAAAAAGCCTGTAATATTGAATTTATGTGAGTTTGACCTGAATCAGGTATTTTGGAAAGGTTCAAAAATACAAAAATCAGGTTTTACTGGCCTCATATTGGTCAAACTCAAAATGTCAGTTTATGAAACATAACTCCAAAAATACACATGAAATATGTCTAATAATGCCTGAAGAAATGCATCTTTGAGAGTTTTCCTGAAAAAAAAAACATTTGGTACCGTTTGCAAAAACAAAAAGTAATGTTTTACTCAATTTGACAGTAATGTACTTAGAATCCTGAGATAATGCGAATAAAGCAATAAAAATGTATTCCAACATAATTCCTAATCCAAACGTGCAATGTGTCTAAAAATGCCTGTGATATTGAATACATGTGAGTTTTACTAGATACAGTTGTTTTTCTATGGTTTGCAAATACAAAAATGAGGTATTACTCAATATGACTGTATTCTGTAACACTCAATATGACAGTTATTTAAACATAACTCCTACACCACACATGGAAAATGGCTAATAATGCTTAGAGATATGTATTTTTGTTAGGAGTACTAGAAAAATGATCATTTGTAAGGTTTATAAAGACACAAGTTAGTTTTTTTTATTCAATATAACAGTGTGACTGTCAACCTAAATATGAAAGGTTTATAATCATAACTCCAAAACCAAACATGAACGTTGTCTAAAAAAGCCTGTAATATAGAATTTATGTGAGTTTGACCTGAATCAGGTATTTTGGAAAGGTTCAAAAATACAAAAATCAGGTTTTACTGGCCTCATATTTGTCAAACTCAAAATGTCAGTTTATGAACTATAACTCCAAAAATGCACATGCAATATGTCTAATAATGCCTGAAGAAATGCATCTTTGAGAGTTTTCCTGAAAAAAAACATTTGGTACCGTTTGCAAAAACAAAAAGTAATGTTTTACTCAATTTGACAGTAATGTACTTAGAATCCTGAGATAATGCGAATAAAGCAATAAAAATGTATTCCAACTTAATTCCTAATCCAAACGTGCAAAGTGTCTAAAAATGCCTGTGATATTGAATACATGTGAGTTTTACTAGATACAGTTGTTTTTCTATGGTTTGCAAATACAAAAATGAGGTATTACTCAATATGACTGTATTCTGTAACACTCAATATGACAGTTATTTAAACATAACTCCTACACCACACATGGAAAATGGCTAATAATGCCTGAAATAATGCATCTTTGGGAGTTTTACTCGAAACATATGCTTTTTTAAATCTTGCAAATGCAAAAAGTAGTTTTTTACTCAATATGACTATAATGTTCTTAGAATCCTGAGATAATGCGAAAAAAGCAATACAAATGTATTCAAACATAACTTCTAAACAACACATGCAAAATGGCTAATAATGCCTAGAGATATGTATTTTTGTTAGGAGTACTAGAAAAATGATCTTTTGTAAGGTTTATAAAGACACAAGTTAGTTTTTTTTATTCAATATAACAGTGTGACTGTCAACCTAAATATGAAAGGTTTATAATCATAACTCCAAAACCAAACATGAACTTTGTCTAAAAAAGCCTGTAATATTGAATTTATGTGAGTTTGACCTGAATCAGGTATTTTGGAAAGGTTCAAAAATACAAAAATCAGGTTTTACTGGCCTCATATTGGTCAAACTCAAAATGTCAGTTTATGAAACATAACTCCAAAAATACACATGAAATATGTCTAATAATGCCTGAAGAAATGCATCTTTGAGAGTTTTCCTGAAAAAAAAAACATTTGGTACCGTTTGCAAAAACAAAAAGTAATGTTTTACTCAATTTGACAGTAATGTACTTAGAATCCTGAGATAATGCGAATAAAGCAATAAAAATGTATTCCAACATAATTCCTAATCCAAACGTGCAATGTGTCTAAAAATGCCTGTGATATTGAATACATGTGAGTTTTACTAGATACAGTTGTTTTTCTATGGTTTGCAAATACAAAAATGAGGTATTACTCAATATGACTGTATTCTGTAACACTCAATATGACAGTTATTTAAACATAACTCCTACACCACACATGGAAAATAGCTAATAATGCCTGAAATAATGCATCTTTGGGAGTTTTACTCGAAACATATGCTTTTTTAAATCTTGCAAATGCAAAAAGTAGTTTATTACTCAATATGACTATAATGTTCTTAGAATCCTGAGATAATGCGAAAAAAGCAATAAAAATGTATTCAAACATAACTTCTAAACAACACATGCAAAATGGCTAATAATGCCTAGAGATATGTATTTTTGTTAGTAGTACTAGAAAAATGATCTTTTGTAAGGTTTCTAAAGACACAAGTTAGTTTTTGTATTCAATATAACAGTGTGACTGTCAACCTAAATATGAAAGGTTTATAATCATAACTCCAAAACCAAACATGAACTTTGTCTAAAAAAGCCTGTAATATTGAATTTATGTGAGTTTGACCTGAATCAGGTATTTTGGAAAGGTTCAAAAATACAAAAATCAGGTTTTACTGGCCTCATATTTTTCAAACTCAAAATGTCAGTTTATGAACTATAACTCCAAAAATGCACATGCAATATGTCTAATAATGCCTGAAGAAATGCATCTTTGAGAGTTTTCCTGAAAAAAAACATTTGGTACCGTTTGCAAAAACAAAAAGTAATGTTTTACTCAATTTGACAGTAATGTACTTAGAATCCTGAGATAATGCGAATAAAGCAATAAAAATATATTCCAACATAATTCCTAATCCAAACGTGCAAAGTGTCTAAAAATGCCTGTGATATTGAATACATGTGAGTTTTACTAGATACAGTTGTTTTTCTATGGTTTGCAAATACAAAAACGAGGTATTACTCAATATGACTGTATACTGTAACACTCAATATGACAGTTATTTAAACATAACTCCTACACCACACATGGAAAATGGCTAATAATGCCTGAAATAATGCATCTTTGGGAGTTTTACTCGAAACATATCCTTTTTTAAATCTTGCAAATGCAAAAAGTAGTTTTTTACTCAATATGACTATAATGTTCTTAGACCCAGGGCCCTGTTCGGACTTTATCAATGAATTCTCAGAGTTCGTTGCTGATCTAGTGACACACGCCGATAATATAATCATAATGGGGGACTTTAATATCCACATGAATACCCCATCGGACCCACCGTGCGTAGCGCTCCAGAGTATAATTGATAGCTGTGGTCTCACACAAATAATAAATGAACCCACGCATCGCAACGGTAATACGATAGACCTAGTGCTTGTCAGGGGTATCACCGCTTCCAAAGTTACGATACTCCCGTATACTAAAGTATTGTCCGATCATTACCTTATAAAATTCGAGGTTCAGACGCATGTTCGTCAAACTAATAATAATAATAACTGCTATAGCAGCCGCAACATTAATACGGCCACAACGACAACTCTTGCTGACCTACTGCCCTCGGTAATGGCACCATTCCCAAAGTATGTGGGCTCTATTGATAACCTCACTAACAACTTTAACGACGCCCTGCGCGAAACCATTGATAACATAGCACCGCTAAAGTTAAAAAAGGCTCCAAAAAAGCGCACCCCGTGGTTTCAGAAGAAACTAGAGCTCAGAAACTATTATGCAGAAAGCTGGAACGCAAATGGCGCACGACTAAACTTGAGGTGCACCATCAAGCATTTAGTGATGGTTTAATAACTTATAAACGCATGCTTACCTTAGCTAAAATGGATTCTGATGCGTCATCTATGTTGCTGCTCCTCGATCTTAGCGCTGCTTTCGATACCGTCGATCATAATATTTTATTAGAACGTATCAAAACACGAATCGGTATGTCAGACTTAGCCCTGTCTTGGTTTAACTCTTATCTTACTGATAGGATGCAGTGTGTCTCCCATAACAATGTGACCTCGGACTACGTTAAGGTAACGTGTGGAGTTCCCCAGGGTTCGGTCCTTGGCCCTGCACTCTTCAGCATCTACATGCTGCCGCTAGGTGACATCATACGCAAATACGGTGTTAGCTTTCACTGTTATGCTGATGACACCCAACTCTACATGCCCCTAAAGCTGACCAACACGCCGGATTGTAGTCAGCTGGAGGCGTGTCTTAATGAAATTAAACAATGGATGTCCGCTAACTTTTTAAAACTCAACGCCAAAAAAACGGAAATGCTGATTATCGGTCCTGCTAGACACCGAACTCTATTTAATAATACAACTCTAACATTTGACAACCAAACAATTAAACAAGGCGACACGGTAAAGAATCTGGGTATTATCTTCGACCCAACTCTCTCCTTTGAGGCACACATTAAAAGCGTTACTAAAACGGCCTTCTTTCATCTCCGTAATATCGCTAAAATTCGCTCCATTCTGTCCACTAAAGACGCTGAGATCATTATCCATGCGTTTGTTACGTCTCGCCTCGACTACTGTAACGTATTATTTTCGGGTCTCCCCATGTCTAGCATTAAAAGATTACAGTTGGTACAAAATGCGGCTGCTAGACTTTTGACAAGAACAAGAAAGTTTGATCACATTACGCCTGTACTGGCTCACCTGCACTGGCTTCCTGTGCACTTAAGATGTGACTTTAAGGTTTTACTACTTACGTATAAAATACTACACGGTCTAGCTCCATCCTATCTTGCCGATTGTATTGTACCATATGTCCCGGCAAGAAATCTGCGTTCAAAGGACTCCGCCTTGTTAGTGATTCCCAAAGCCCAAAAAAAGTCTGCGGGCTATAGAGCGTTTTCCGTTCGGGCTCCAGTACTCTGGAATGCCCTCCCGGTAACGGTTCGAGATGCCACCTCAGTAGAAGCATTTAAGTCTCACCTTAAAACTCATTTGTATACTGTAGCCTTTGAATAGACTCCCTTTTTAGACCAGTTGATCTGCTGTTTCTTTTCTTTTTCTTCTATGTCCCACTCTCCCCTGTGGAGGGGGTCCGGTCCGATCCGGTGGCCATGTACTGCTTGCCTGTGTATCGGCTGGGGACATCTCTGCGCTGCTGATCCGCCTCCGCTTGGGATGGTTTCCTGGTGGCTCCGCTGTGAACGGGACTCTCTCTGCTGAGTTGGACCCGCTTTGGACTGGACTCTTGCGACTGTGTTGGATTGGATCCATTGTGGATTGAACTTTCACAGTATCATGTTAGACCCGCTCGACATCCATTGCTTTCCTCCTCTCTAAGGTTCTCATAGTCATTATTGTCACCGACGTCCCACTAGGTCATTATTGTCACCGATGTCCCACTGGGTGTGAGTTTTCCTTGCCCTTATGTGGGCCTACCGAGGATGTCGTGGTGGTTTGTGCAGCCCTTTGGGACACTAGTGATTTAGGGCTATATAAGTAAACATTGATTGATTGATTGAATCCTGAGATAATGCGAAAAAAGCAATAAAAATGTATTCAAACATAACTTCTAAACAACACATGCAAAATGGCTAATAATGCCTAGAGATATGTATTTTTGTTAGTAGTACTAGAAAAATGATCTTTTGTAAGGTTTCTAAAGACACAAGTTAGTTTTTTTTATTCAATATAACAGTGTGACTGTCAACCTAAATATGAAAGGTTTATAATCATAACTCCAAAACCAAACATGAACTTTGTCTAAAAAAGCCTGTAATATTGAATTTATGTGAGTTTGACCTGAATCAGGTATTTTGGAAAGGTTCAAAAATACAAAAATCAGGTTTTACTGGCCTCATATTGGTCAAACTCAAAATGTCAGTTTATGAAACATAACTCCAAAAATACACATGAAATATGTCTAATAATAACTGAAGAAATGCATCTTTGAGAGTTTTCCTGAAAAAAAAAACATTTGGTACCGTTTGCAAAAACAAAAAGTAATGTTTTACTCAATTTGACAGTAATGTACTTAGAATCCTGAGATAATGCGAATAAAGCAATAAAAATGTATTCCAACATAATTCCTAATCCAAACGTGCAATGTGTCTAAAAATGCCTGTGATATTGAATACATGTGAGTTTTACTAGATACAGTTGTTTTTCTATGGTTTGCAAATACAAAAATGAGGTATTACTCAATATGACTGTATTCTGTAACACTCAATATGACAGTTATTTAAACATAACTCCTACACCACACATGGAAAATGGCTAATAATGCCTGAAATAATGCATCTTTGGGAGTTTTACTCGAAACATATCCTTTTTTAAATCTTGCAAATGCAAAAAGTAGTTTTTTACTCAATATGACTATAATGTTCTTAGAATCCTGAGATAATGCGAAAAAAGCAATAAAAATGTATTCAAACATAACTTCTAAACAACACATGCAAAATGGCTAATAATGCCTAGAGATATGTATTTTTGTTAGTAGTACTAGAAAAATGATCTTTTGTAAGGTTTCTAAAGACACAAGTTAGTTTTTTTTATTCAATATAACAGTGTGACTGTCAACCTAAATATGAAAGGATTATAATCATAACTCCAAAACCAAACATGAACTTTGTCTAAAAAAGCCTGTAATATAGAATTTATGTGAGTTTGACCTGAATCAGGTATTTTGGAAAGGTTCAAAAATACAAAAATCAGGTTTTACTGGCCTCATATTGGTCAAACTCAAAATGTCAGTTTATGAACTATAACGCCAAAAATGCACATGCAATATGTCTAATAATGCCTGAAGAAATGCATCTTTGAGAGTTTTCCTGAAAAAAAAAAACATTTGGTACCGTTTGCAAAAACAAAAAGTAATGTTTTACTCAATTTGACAGTAATGTACTTAGACTCCTGAGATAATGCGAATAAAGCAATAAAAATGTATTCCAACATAATTCCTAATCCAAACGTGCAAAGTGTCTAAAAATGCCTGTGATATTGAATACATGTGAGTTTTACTAGATACAGTTGTTTTTCTATGGTTTGCAAATACAAAAACGAGGTATTACTCAATATGACTGTATTCTGTAACACTCAATATGACAGTTATTTAAACATAACTCCTACACCACACATGGAAAATGGCTAATAATGCCTGAAATAATGCATCTTTGGGAGTTTTACTCGAAACCTATGCTTTTTTAAATCTTGCAAATGCAAAAAGTAGTTTTTTACTCAATATGACTATAATGTTCTTAGAATCCTGAGATAATGCGAAAAAAGCAATAAAAATGTATTCAAACATAACTTCTAAACAACACATGCAAAATGGCTAATAATGCCTAGAGACATGTATTTTTGTGAGTAGTACTAGAAAAATGATCTTTTGTAAGGTTTCTAAAGACACTAGTTAGTTTTTTTATTCAATATAACAGTGTGACTGTCAACCTAAATATGAAAGGTTTATAATCATAACTCCAAAACCAAACATGAACGTTGTCTAAAAAAGCCTGTAATATAGAATTTATGTGAGTTTGACCTGAATCAGGTATTTTGGAAAGGTTCAAAAATACAAAAATCAGGGTTTACTGGCCTCATATTTGTCAAACTCAAAATGTCAGTTTATGAACTATAACTCCAAAAATGCACATGCAATATGTCTAATAATGCCTGAAGAAATGCATCTTTGAGAGTTTTCCTGAAAAAAACATTCGGTACCGTTTGCAAAAACAAAAAGTAATGTTTTACTCAATTTGACAGTAATGTACTTAGAATCCTGAGATAATGCGAATAAAGCAATAAAAATGTATTCCAACATAATTCCTAATCCAAAAGTGCAAAGTGTCTAAAAATGCCTGTGATATTGAATACATGTGAATTTTACTAGATACAGTTGTTTTTCTATGGTTTGCAAATACAAAAACGAGGTATTACTCAATATGACTGTATACTGTAACACTCAATATGACAGTTATTTAAACATAACTCCTACACCACACATGGAAAATGGCTAATAATGCCTGAAATAATGCATCTTTGGGAGTTTTACTCGAAACATATCCTTTTTTAAATCTTGCAAATGCAAAAAGTAGTTTTTTACTCAATATGACTATAATGTTCTTAGAATCCTGAGATAATGCGAAAAAAGCAATAAAAATGTATTCAAACATAACTTCTAAACAACACATGCAAAATGGCTAATAATGCCTAGAGATATGTATTTTTGTTAGTAGTACTAGAAAAATGATCTTTTGTAAGGTTTCTAAAGACACAAGTTAGTTTTTTTTTATTCAATATAACAGTGTGACTGTCAACCTAAATATGAAAGGTTTATAATCATAACTCCAAAACCAAACATGAACTTTGTCTAAAAAAGCCTGTAATATTGAATTTATGTGAGTTTGACCTGAATCAGGTATTTTGGAAAGGTTCAAAAATACAAAAATCAGGTTTTACTGGCCTCATATTGGTCAAACTCAAAATGTCAGTTTATGAAACATAACTCCAAAAATACACATGAAATATGTCTAATAATGCCTGAAGAAATGCATCTTTGAGAGTTTTCCTGAAAAAAAAAACATTTGGTACCGTTTGCAAAAACAAAAAGTAATGTTTTACTCAATTTGACAGTAATGTACTTAGAATCCTGAGATAATGCGAATAAAGCAATAAAAATGTATTCCAACATAATTCCTAATCCAAACGTGCAATGTGTCTAAAAATGCCTGTGATATTGAATACATGTGAGTTTTACTAGATACAGTTGTTTTTCTATGGTTTGCAAATACAAAAATGAGGTATTACTCAATATGACTGTATTCTGTAACACTCAATATGACAGTTATTTAAACATAACTCCTACACCACACATGGAAAATGGCTAATAATGCCTGAAATAATGCATCTTTGGGAGTTTTACTCGAAACATATGCTTTTTTAAATCTTGCAAATGCAAAAAGTAGTTTTTTACTCAATATGACTATAATGTTCTTAGAATCCTGAGATAATGCGAAAAAAGCAATAAAAATGTATTCAAACATAACTTCTAAACAACACATGCAAAATGGCTAATAATGCCTAGAGATATGTATTTTTGTTAGTAGTACTAGAAAAATGATCTTTTGTAAGGTTTCTAAAGACACAAGTTAGTTTTTTTATTCTATATAACAGTGTGACTGTCAACCTAAATATGAAAGGTTTATAATCATAACTCCAAAACCAAACATGAACTTTGTCTAAAAAAGCCTGTAATATAGAATTTATGTGAGTTTGACCTGAATCAGGTATTTTGGAAAGGTTCAAAAATACAAAAATCAGGTTTTACTGGCCTCATATTGGTCAAACTCAAAATGTCAGTTTATGAACTATAACGCCAAAAATGCACATGCAATATGTCTAATAATGCCTGAAGAAATGCATCTTTGAGAGTTTTCCTGAAAAAAAAAAACATTTGGTACCGTTTGCAAAAACAAAAAGTAATGTTTTACTCAATTTGACAGTAATGTACTTAGACTCCTGAGATAATGCGAATAAAGCAATAAAAATGTATTCCAACATAATTCCTAATCCAAACGTGCAAAGTGTCTAAAAATGCCTGTGATATTGAATACATGTGAGTTTTACTAGATACAGTTGTTTTTCTATGGTTTGCAAATACAAAAACGAGGTATTACTCAATATGACTGTATTCTGTAACACTCAATATGACAGTTATTTAAACATAACTCCTACACCACACATGGAAAATGGCTAATAATGCCTGAAATAATGCATCTTTGGGAGTTTTACTCGAAACATATGCTTTTTTAAATCTTGCAAATGCAAAAAGTAGTTTTTTACTCAATATGACTATAATGTTCTTAGAATCCTGAGATAATGCGAAAAAAGCAATAAAAATGTATTCAAACATAACTTCTAAACAACACATGCAAAATGGCTAATAATGCCTAGAGATATGTATTTTTGTTAGTAGTACTAGAAAAATGATCTTTTGTAAGGTTTCTAAAGACACAAGTTAGTTTTTTTATTCAATATAACAGTGTGACTGTCAACCTAAATATGAAAGGTTTATAATCATAACTCCAAAACCAAACATGAACTTTGTCTAAAAAAGCCTGTAATATTGAATTTATTTGAGTTTGACCTGAATCAGGTATTTTGTAAAGGTTCAAAAATACAAAAATCAGGTTTTACTGGCCTCATATTGGTCAAACTCAAAATGTCAGTTTATGAAACATAACTCCAAAAATACACATGCAATATGACTAATAATGCCTGAAGGAATGCATCTTTGAGAGTTTTCCTGAAAAAAAAAAACATTTGGTACCGTTTGCAAAAACAAAAAGTAATGTTTTACTCAATTTGACAGTAATGTACTTAGAATCCTGAGATAATGCGAATAAAGCAATAAAAATGTATTCCAACATAATTCCTAATCCAAACGTGCAAAGTGTCTAAAAATGCCTGTGATATTGAATACATGTGAGTTTTACTAGATACAGTTGTTTTTCTATGGTTTGCAAATACAAAAATGAGGTATTACTCAATATGACTGTATTCTGTAACACTCAATATGACAGTTATTTAAACTTAACTCCTACACCACACATGGAAAATGGCTAATAATGCCTGAAATAATGCATCTTTGGGAGTTTTACTCGAAATATATGCTTTTTTAAATTTTGCAAATGCAAAAAGTAGTTTTTTACTCAATATGACTATAATGTTCTTAGAATCCTGAGATAATGCGAAAAAAGCAATAAAAATGTATTCAAACATAACTTCTAAACAACACATGCAAAATGGCTAATAATGCCTAGAGATATGTATTTTTGTTAGTAGTACTAGAAAAATTATCTTTTGTAAGGTTTCTAAAGACACAAGTTATTTTTTTTATTCAATATAACAGTGTGACTGTCAACCTAAATATGAAAGGTTTATAATCATAACTCCAAAACCAAACATGAAATTTGTCTAAAAAAGCCTGTAATATTGAATTTATTTGAGTTTGACCTGAATCAGGTATTTTGTAAAGGTTCAAAAATACAAAAATCAGGTTTTACTGGCCTCATATTGGTCAAACTCAAAATGTCAGTTTATGAAACATAACTCCAAAAATACACATGCAATATGTCTAATAATGCCTGAAGGAATGCATCTTTGAGAGTTTTCCTGAAGAAAAAACATTTGGTACCGTTTGCAAAAACAAAAAGTAATGTTTTACTCAATTTGACAGTAATGTACTTAGAATCCTGAGATAATGCGAATAAAGCAATAAAAATGTATTCCAACATAATTCCTAATCCAAACGTGCAAAGTGTCTAAAAATGCCTGTGATATTGAATACATGTGAGTTTTACTAGATACAGTTGTTTTTCTATGGTTTGCAAATACAAAAATGAGGTATTACTCAATATGACTGTATACTGTAACACTCAATATGACAGTTATTTAAACATAACTCCTACACCACACATGGAAAATGGCTAATAATGCCTGAAATAATGCATCTTTGGAAGTTCTACTGGAAACACATGCTTTTTTAAATCTTGCAAATGCAAAAAGTAGTTTTTTACTCAATATGACTATAATGTACTTAGAATCCTGAGATAATGCGAATAAAGCAATAAAAATGTATTCCAACATAATTCCTAATCCAAACGTGCAAAGTGTCTAAAAATGCCTGTGATATTGAATACATGTGAGTTTTACTAGATACAGTTGTTTTTCTATGGTTTGCAAATACAATTAAAGCTGCAAGCAGCGTTGGTCGGGTCCGCCGTTGGCCGCCGCCGCCGTGTCCCGAGTCCCGATCTTAGTCAGACCTCCATAGAAGTTTTCGTTTCATCACTCTACGACATTCCTAACAGAATTTACAAGCAGTTTTATCAGTTTATTTTCCTAGTGGGCGCTAGAGCACAATTTTCATTTTTGGGGTTTGGTTTTTTAATTGGATGGCAATTTTCACCAGTCCTGATGTGTGTGTAAAATTTGGTGAGTTTTGAAGCATGTTAAGGGGGTCAAATTATAGATTTGCGTTTCTGGATGTTGTTGATAAATGGCTTTCGCTTGGCATTGTATAGCTTTAACTTGCAATTTGAAGCATTTTAAGGGGGTCAAATTTCAGTTCAAAGAGGCAAAAAAGGCATATTTTGCGAAAAATTTGTTTTGAAGGGGTTTTTGCCAACTTCCTGTTGATTTTAGGTATAGAAGTGTTAATTGGAAATGTAGGTCTAAGTCAGACCTACACAGAGGTTTTTGTTTCATGTCTCTACGACATTCCTAACGGAAGTTACAAGCAGTCTGTTTTTTGTCTCTTCCTAGGGGGCGCTAGAGCGCAATTTTAATGTTTGGGGTTTGGTTGCTTAATAAGTTGGTCTGCCGCTCCATACCGATGTGTGTGTCAATTTTGGTGAGTTTTGAAGCATGTTAAGGGGGTCAAATTAGGGTGCGAAGGTGCGAGCGCGCCTTGGGTTGCTGTCCCCGAGCCCCACGGCAGGAGAAGCCTTGCTGCCACTATTTAATGCATTGTGAAAGTAATGCAGTTGTTGTATTGAAGTGAAAATATCTAGCTTCCTGTTGATTTTTGCCAAAGTATGTTAATTATTCAAATGTAGGTCTAAGTCAGACCTACATAGTGGTTTTTGTTTCATGTCTCTACGACATTCCTACCGGAAGTTACAAGCAGTTTTGTCTTTGTTTTCTTCCTAGGAGAAGTTTGTCTGTATTGTATTCCTAGGGGGCGCTAGAGCACAATTTTGAGTTTTGGGGTTTGGTTTTTTTATCAGCTCGCAATTGTTGCCAGTCCTGATGTGTGTGCCAAGTTTGGTGAGTTTTGAAGAATTTTAAGGGGGTCAAATTACAGCTCAAAGAGGCAAAAATGACATTTTTTAGGAAACGTTGCGCAGGGGATCTTTGAAGGTGCGTAAAATCAAAACCTTAAAACTTATCAAAACTTTGATCTATACTTTTAATCAGAAGGGTTCAAACTCTCTCCTGTGTGAGTTTGAAGCCGAAACGACAAACGCACTGGGAGGAGTATCGATTTGAAAAAGGTGACGGGTTTTTACAAAAATTTTATTTTGAAGGGGTAATTGCCAACTTCCTGTTGATTTTTTCTGTTAGCTGTCAATTATTAAAATGTAGGTCTAAGTGAGACCTACATAGAAGTTTTTGTTTCATGTCTTTCCGACATTCCTACCGGAAGTTACAAGCAGTTTTGTCTGTGTTTTCTTCCTAGAAGCAGTTTTTTCCGTGTTTCATTCAAAAAATTTTGTGGAGCGCAATTTTGAGTTTTATACATTTTTTTTTTCATTAAATCACAATTTCTGCCTGTCCTGATGTGTCTGCCAAGTTTGGTGAGTTTTGAAGCATTTTAAGGGGGTCAAATTACAGCTCAAAGAGGCAAAAATAGCATTTTTTGCGAAAATTTTGCTTTGAAAGGGTTTTGCAAAATTTCTGTTGATTTTTGCCCTAGAAAGTACGATTATGAAATCTAGGTCTAAGTCAGTTCTACATAGAGGATTTTGTTTCATGTCTCTACGACATTCCTAGCGGAAGTTACAAGCAGTCTGTTTTTTTTTTTCCTAGGGGGCGCTAGAGCGCATTTTTGATTTTTGGGGTTTGGTTGCTTAATATGTTGTGGTGTCACGGTAGACCGATGTGTGTGTCAACTTTGGTGAGTTTTGAAGCATGTTAAGAGGGTGAAATTGGGGCGCGACGGTGCGGAAGAAAGAAAGAAAGAAAGAAAGAAAGAATAAAACGCAGCAGATTCAATAGGGTCCTTGCCTATGGCAAAGGACTCCACAGGAGTCCTTTGCCATAGGCAGGGCGGACCCTAAAAATGAGGTATTACTCAATATGACTGTATACTGTAACACTCAATATGACAGTTATTTAAACATAACTCCTACACCACACATGGAAAATGGCTAATAATGCCTGAAATAATGCATCTTTGGGAGTTCTACTGGAAACATATGCTTTTTTAAATCTTGCAAATGCAAAAAGTAGTTTTTTACTCAATATGACTATAATGTTCTTAGAATCCTGAGATAATGCGAAAAAAGCAATAAAAATGTATTCAAACATAACTTCTAAACAACACATGTAAAATGGCTAATAATGCCTAGAGATATGTATTTTTGTTAGTAGTACTAGAAAAATGATCTTTTGTAAGGTTTCTAAAGACACAAGTTATTTTTTTTATTCAATATAACAGTGTGACTGTCAACCTAAACATGAAAGGTTTATAATCATAACTCCAAAACCAAACATGAACTTTGTCTAAAAAAGCCTGTAATATTGAATTTATGTGAGTTTGACCTGAATCAGGTATTTTGGAAAGGTTAAAAAATACAAAAATCAGGTTTTACTGGCCTCATATTGGTCAAACTCAAAATGTCAGTTTATGAAACATAACTCCAAAAATACACATGCAATATGACTAATAATGCCTGAAGGAATGCATCTTTGAGAGTTTTCCTGAAAAAAAAACATTTGGTACCGTTTGCAAAAACAAAAAGTAATGTTTTACTCAATTTGACAGTAATGTACTTAGAATCCTGGAATAATGCGAATAAAGCAATAAAAATGTATTCCAACATAATTCCTAATCGAAACGTGCAAAGTGTCTAAAAATGCCTGCGATATTGAATACATGTGAGTTTTACTAGATACAGTTGTTTTTCTATGGTTTGCAAATACAAAAATGAGGTATTACTCAATATGACTGTATTCTGTAACACTCAATATGACAGTTATTTAAACTTAACTCCTACACCACACATGGAAAATGGCTAATAATGCCTGAAATAATGCATCTTTGGGAGCTTTACTCGAAATATATGCTTTTTTAAATCTTGCAAATGCAAAAAGTTGTTTTTTACTCAATATGACTATAATGCTCTTAGAATCCTGAGATAATGCGAAAAAAACAATAAAAATGTATTCAAACATAACTTCTAAACAACACATGTAAAATGGCTAATAATGCCTAGAGATATGTATTTTTTTTAGTAGTACTAGAAAAATGATCTTTTGTAAGGTTTCTAAAGACACAAGTTATTTTTTTTATTCAATATAACAGTGTGACTGTCAACCTAAACATGAAAGGTTTATAATCATAACTCCAAAACCAAACATGAACTTTGTCTAAAAAAGCCTGTAATATTGAATTTATGTGAGTTTGACCTGAATCAGGTATTTTGGAAAGGTTAAAAAATACAAAAATCAGGTTTTACTGGCCTCATATTGGTCAAACTCAAAATGTCAGTTTATGAAACATAACTCCAAAAATACACATGCAATATGACTAATAATGCCTGAAGGAATGCATCTTTGAGAGTTTTCCTGAAAAAAAAACATTTGGTACCGTTTGCAAAAACAAAAAGTAATGTTTTACTCAATTTGACAGTAATGTACTTAGAATCCTGAGATAATGCGAATAAAGCAATAAAAATGTATTCCAACATAATTCCTAATCGAAACGTGCAAAGTGTCTAAAAATGCCTATGATATTGAATACATGTGAGTTTTACTAGATACAGTTGTTTTTCTATGGTTTGCAAATACAAAAATGAGGTATTACTCAATATGACTGTATTCTGTAACACTCAATATGACAGTTATTTAAACAAAACTCCTACACCACACATGGAAAATGGCTAATAATGCCTGAAATAATGCATCTTTGGGAGTTTTACTCGAAATATATGCTTTTTTAAATCTTGCAAATGCAAAAAGTAGTTTTTTACTCAATATGACTATAATGTTCTTAGAATCCTGAGATAATGCGAAAAAACCAATAAAAATGTATTCAAACATAACTTCTAAACAACACATGTAAAATGGCTAATAATGCCTAGAGATATGTATTTTTGTTAGTAGTACTAGAAAAATGATCTTTTGTAAGGTTTCTAAAGACACAAAATAGTTTTTTTATTCAATATAACAGTGTGACTGTCAACCTAAACATGAAAGGTTTATAATCATAACTCCAAAACCAAACATGAACTTTGTCTAAAAAAGCCTGTAATATTGAATTTATGTGAGTTTGACCTGAATCAGGTATTTTGGAAAGGTTCAAAAATACAAAAATCAGGTTTTACTGGCCTCATATTGGTCAAACTCAAAATGTCAGTTTATGAAACATCACTCCAAAAATACACATGCAATATGTCTAATAATGCCTGAAGAAATGCATCTTTGAGAGTTTTCCTGAAAAAAAAAAACATTTGGTACCGTTTGCAAAAACAAAAAGTAATGTTTTACTCAATTTGCCAGTAATGTACTTAGAATCCTGAGATAATGCGAATAAAGCAATACAAATGTATTCCAACATAATTCCTAATCCAAACGTGCAAAGTGTCTAAAAATGCCTGTGATGTTGAATACATGTGAGTTTTACTAGATACAGTTGTTTTTCTATGGTTTGCAATTACAAAAATGAGGTATTACTCAATATGACTGTATACTGTAACACTCAATATGACAGTTATTTAAACATAACTCCTACACCACACATGGAAAATGGCTAATAATGCCTGAAATAATGCATCTTTGGGAGTTCTACTGGAAACATATGCTTTTTTAAATCTTGCAAATGCAAAAAGTAGTTTTTTACTCAATATGACTATAATGTTCTTAGAATCCTGAGATAATGCGAAAAAAGCAATAAAATGTATTCAAACATAACTTCTAAACAACACATGCAAAATGGCTAATAATGCCTAGAGATATGTATTTTTGTTAGTAGTAATAGAAAATTTATCTTTTGTAAGGTTTCTAAAGACACAAGTTAGTTTTTTTATTCAATATAACAGTGTGACTGTCAACCTAAACATGAAAGGTTTATAATCATAACTCCAAAACCAAACATGAACTTTGTCTAAAAAAGCCTGTAATATTGAATTTATGTGAGTTTGACCTGAATCAGGTATTTTGGAAAGGTTCAAAAATACAAAAATCAGGTTTTACTGGCCTCATATTGGTCAAACTCAAAATGTCAGTTTATGAAACATCACTCCAAAAATACACATGCAATATGTCTAATAATGCCTGAATAAATGCATCTTTGAGAGTTTTCCTGAAAAAAAAACATTTGGTACCGTTTGCAAAAACAAAAAGTAATGTTTTACTCAATTTGACAGTAATGTACTTAGAATCCTGAGATAATGCGAATAAAGCAATAAAAATGTATTCCAACATAATTCCTAATCCAAACGTGCAAAGTGTCTAAAAATGCCTGTGATATTGAATACATGTGAGTTTTACTAGATACAGTTGTTTTTCTATGGTTTGCAAATACAAAAATGAGGTATTACTCAATATGACTGTATACTGTAACACTCAATATGACAGTTATTTAAACATAACTCCTACACCACACATGGAAAATGGCTAATAATGCCTGAAATAATGCATCTTTGGGAGTTCTACTGGAAACATATGCTTTTTTAAATCTTGCAAATGCAAAAAGTAGTTTTTTACTCAATATGACTATAATGTTCTTAGAATCCTGAGATAATGCGAAAAAAGCAATAAAAATGTATTCAAACATAACTTCTAAACAACACATGTAAAATGGCTAATAATGCCTAGAGATATGTATTTTTGTTAGTAGTACTAGAAAAATGATCTTTTGTAAGGTTTCTAAAGACACAAGTTATTTTTTTTATTCAATATAACAGTGTGACTGTCAACCTAAACATGAAAGGTTTATAATCATAACTCCAAAACCAAACATGAACTTTGTCTAAAAAAGCCTGTAATATTGAATTTATGTGAGTTTGACCTGAATCAGGTATTTTGGAAAGGTTCAAAAATACAAAAATCAGGTTTTACTGGCCTCATATTGGTCAACCTCAAAATGTCAGTTTATGAAACATAACTCCAAAAATACACATGCAATATGTCTAATAATGCCTGAAGGAATGCATCTTTGAGAGTTTTCCTGAAAAAAAAAAAACATTTGGTACGTTTGCAAAAACAAAAAGTAATGTTTTACTCAATTTGAGAGTAATGTACTTAGAATCCTGAGATAATGCGAATAAAGCAATAAAAATGTATTCCAACATAATTCCTAATCCAAACGTGCAAAGTGTCTAAAAAATGCCTGTGATATTGAATACATGTGAGTTTTACTAGATACAGTTGTTTTTCTATGGTTTGCAAATACAAAAATAAGGTATTACTCAATATGACTGTATACTGTAACACTCAATATGACAGTTATTTAAACATAACTCCCACACCACATATGGAAAATGGCTAATAATGCCTGAAATAATGCATCTTTGGGAGTTTCACTCGAAACATATGCTTTTTTAAATCTTGCAAATGCAAAAAGTAGTTTTTTACTCAATATGACTATAATGTTCTTAGAATCCTGAGATAATGCGAAAAAAAGCAATAAAAATGTATTCAAACATAACTTCTAAACAACACATGCAAAATGGCTAATAATGCCTAGAGATATGTATTTTTGTTAGTAGTACTGGAAAAATGATCTTTTGTAAGGTTTCTAAAGACACAAGTTAGTTTTTTTTATTCAATATAACAGTGTGACTGTCAACCTAAATATGAAAGGTTTATAATCATAACTCCAAAACCAAACATGAAATTTGTCTAAAAAAGCCTGTAATATTGAATTTATTTGAGTTTGACCTGAATCAGGTATTTTGTAAAGGTTCAAAAATACAAAAATCAGGTTTTACTGGCCTCATATTGGTCAAACTCAAAATGTCAGTTTATGAAACATAACTCAGAAAATACACATGCAATATGTCTAATAATGCCTGAAGAAATGCATCTTTGAGAGTTTTCCTGAAAAAAAAAACATTTGGTACCGTTTGCAAAAACAAAAAGTAATGTTTTACTCAATTTGACAGTAATGTACTTAGAATCCTGAGATAATGCGAATAAAGCAATAATAATGTATTCCAACATAATTCCTAATCCAAACGTGCAAAGTGTCTAAAAATGCCTGTGATATTGAATACATGTGAGTTTTCTAGATACAGTTGTTTTTCTATGGTTTGCAAATACAAAAAGAAGGTATTACTCAATATGACTGTATACTGTAACACTCAATATGACAGTTATTTAAACATAACTCCCACACCACACATGGAAAATGGCTAATAATGCCGGAAATAATGCATCTTTGGGAGTTTCACTCGAAACATATGCTTTTTTAAATCTTGCAAATGCAAAAAGTATTTTTTTACTCAATATGACTATAATGTTCTTAGAATCCTGAGATAATGCGAAAAAAGCAATAAAAATGTATTCAAACATAACTTCTAAACAACACATGTAAAATGGCTAATAATGCCTAGAGATATGTATTTTTGTTAGTAGTACTAGAAAAATGATCTTTTGTAAGGTTTCTAAAGACACAAGTTATTTTTTTTATTCAATATAACAGTGTGACTGTCAACCTAAACATGAAAGGTTTATAATCATAACTCCAAAACCAAACATGAACTTTGTCTAAAAAAGCCTGTAATATTGAATTTATGTGAGTTTGACCTGAATCAGGTATTTTGGAAAGGTTCAAAAATACAAAAATCAGGTTTTACTGGCCTCATATTGGTCAAACTCAAAATGTCAGTTCATGAAACATAACTCCAAAAATACACATGCAATATGTCTAATAATGCCTGAAGGAATGCATCTTTGAGAGTTTTCCTGAAGAAAAAACATTTGGTACCGTTTGCAAAAACAAAAAGTAATGTTTTACTCAATTTGACAGTAATGTACTTAGAATCCTGAGATAATGCGAATAAAGCAATACAAATGTATTCCAACATAATTCCTAATCCAAACGTGCAAAGTGTCTAAAAATGCCTGTGATATTGAATACATGTGAGTTTTACTAGATACAGTTGTTTTTCTATGGTTTGCAAATACAAAAATGAGGTATTACTCAATATGACTGTATACTGTAACACTCAATATGACAGTTATTTAAACATAACTCCTACACTACACATGGAAAATGGCTAATAATGCCTGAAATAATGCATCTTTGGGAGTTTTACTCGAAACAAATGCTCTTTTAAATCTTGCAAATGCAAAAAGTAGTTTTTTACTCAATATGACTATAATGTTCTTAGAATCCTGAGATAATGCGAAAAAAGCAATAAAAATGTATTCAAACATAACTTCTAAACAACACATGCAAAATGGCTAATAATGCCTAGAGATATGTATTTTTGTTAGTAGTACTAGAAAAATGATCTTTTGTAAGGTTTCTAAAGACACAAGTTGTTTTTTTTATTCAATATAACAGTGTGACTGTCAACCTAAACATGAAAGGTTTATAATCATAACTCCAAAACCAAACATGAACTTTGTCTAAAAAAGCCTGTAATATTGAATTTATGTGAGTTTGACCTGAATCAGGTATTTTGGAAAGGTTAAAAAATACAAAAATCAGGTTTTACTGGCCTCATATTGGTCAAACTCAAAATGTCAGTTTATGAAACATAACTCCAAAAATACACATGCAATATGACTAATAATGCCTGAAGGAATGCATCTTTGAGAGTTTTCCTGAAAAAAAAACATTTGGTACCGTTTGCAAAAACAAAAAGTAATGTTTTACTCAATTTGACAGTAATGTACTTAGAATCCTGAGATAATGCGAATAAAGCAATAAAAATGTATTCCAACATAATTCCTAATCGAAACGTGCAAAGTGTCTAAAAATGCCTGTGATATTGAATACATGTGAGTTTTACTAGATACAGTTGTTTTTCTATGGTTTGCAAATACAAAAATGAGGTATTACTCAATATGACTGTATTCTGTAACACTCAATATGACAGTTATTTAAACTTAACTCCTACACCACACATGGAAAATGGCTAATAATGCCTGAAATAATGCATCTTTGGGAGTTTTACTCGAAATATATGCTTTTTTAAATCTTGCAAATGCAAAAAGTAGTTTTTTACTCAATATGACTATTATGTTCTTAGAATCCTGAGATAATGCGAAAAAAGCAATAAAAATGTATTCAAACATAACTTCTAAACAACACATGTAAAATGGCTAATAATGCCTAGAGATATGTATTTTTGTTAGTAGTACTAGAAAAATGATCTTTTGTAAGGTTTCTAAAGACACAAGTTATTTTTTTTATTCAATATAACAGTGTGACTGTCAACCTAAACATGAAAGGTTTATAATCATAACTCCAAAACCAAACATGAACTTTGTCTAAAAAAGCCTGTAATATTGAATTTATGTGAGTTTGACCTGAATCAGGTATTTTGGAAAGGTTCAAAAATACAAAAATCAGGTTTTACTGGCCTCATATTGGTCAAACTCAAAATGTCAGTTTATCAATCAATCAATCAATGTTTACTTATATAGCCCTAAATCACTAGTGTCTCAAAGGGCTGCACAAACCACCACGACATCCTCGGTAGGCCCACATAAGGGCAAGGAAAACTCACACCCAGTGGGACATCGGTGACAATAATGATCCAGTGGGACGTCTGTGACAATAATGACTATGAGAACCTTAGAGAGGAGGAAAGCAATGGATGTCGAGCGGGTCTAACATGATACTGTGAAAGTTCAATCCACAATGGATCCAACATAGTCGCGAGAGTCCAGTCCAAAGCGGGTCCAACTCAGCAGCGAGAGTCCCGTTCACAGCGGAGCCAGCAGGAAACCATCCCAAGCGGAGGCGGATCAGCAGCGCAGAGATGTCGAGGCGGATCAGCAGCGCAGAGATGTCCCCAGCCGATACACAGGCAAGCAGTACATGGCCACCGGATCGGACCGGACCCCCTCCACAGGGGAGAGTGGGACATAGAAGAAAAAGAAAAGAAACAGCAGATCAACTGGTCTAAAAAGGGAGTCTATTTAAAGGCTACAGTATACAAATGAGTTTTAAGGTGAGACTTAAATGCTTCTACTGAGGTGGCATCTCGAACTGTTACCGGGAGGGCATTCCAGAGTACTGGAGCCCGAACGGAAAACGCTCTATAGCCCGCAGACTTTTTTTGGGCTTTGGGAATCACTAACAAGCCGGAGTCCTTTGAACGCAGATTTCTTGCCGGGACATATGGTACAATACAATCGGCAAGATAGGATGGAGCTAGACCGTGTAGTATTTTATACGTAAGTAGTAAAACCTTAAAGTCACATCTTAAGTGCACAGGTCTGGCGGTCGTACGTGATCACGGAGTGACCACGATGCGAGCCAGCCATGAAGTCTGCAGAACTGTCCGGCATTTACGCCAAATGTTCCATCTTTAGCAAGAGCACCGCAGTGTCGCAGCCCGTCCGGGCGCCGCCATCTTGCCAAAAATTCTAAGATCACGTACGACCGCCAGACACTTCTGGATATGGACACATCGGGCCGTTTTGGACTGATAGACGCGGGCGTGCTAAACATGCTAACTAGCATGGGGATACATCGGCGGCTACATCCAGCGGCCTGTGAAGCAGGGGAGTCTAGTAGCAGCGGGGGCCGTCTACGGAGCAGACGCCAGCGGTGTGATCGGAAACGCGGATGTCGAGCGGGGCTAAAAACAAAGCAGAAGGCTAATCCCCACAGAACACCACTTTCCTCCATCCCGAAGACGGATTTAGATGGAAAATGCGAGACTACTGGTCTGGGTAAGGAGTCTGTTAAATTAGAACAAGTTTTTTCTGCTTTGAGTGTTTCAGAGTTGGACATGTGTTTTACTGAGGTGGCTAACTATGATGCGTGCAGTTTATCAAAGCAACAAACAAACAATCGGAAAATCCCCGTTACTGAGGAGGCTAACCATGATGCGTGCAGTTTATCAAAGCAACAAACAAACAATCGGAAAATCCCCGTTACTGAGGAGGCTAACCATGATGCGTGCAGTTTATCAAAGCAACAATCAAACAATCGGAACATTCCCGTCGTATCAATTCCTAGATATGGTCGTAATTATACTGAATGCACTGGGCATAATAAACACAACATTATTAATATTGCTACTACGGATAATTTGATCAAAAATTCCCTAAAACAGCCCACTACATATAATATAGGTTTTTTAAACATAAGATCATTGTCTCCCAAAACGTTGTTAGTTAATGATATCATCACAGACAACAATCTTAACGTCATCGGTCTCAGTGAAACCTGGCTTAAACCAAACGACTTTTTTGCGCTAAATGAGGCATGTCCTCCTAACTTTACACATGCGCATATTGCCCGTCCGCTCAAAAGGGGTGGGGGGGTCGCACTAATATACAACGAAAACTTTAACCTTAGTCCTAACATAAATAATAAATATAAATCGTTTGAGGTGCTTATTATGAGGTCTGTCACACCGCTGCCTCTACACCTGGCTGTTATCTACCGCCCCCCAGGGCCCTGTTCGGACTTTATCAATGAATTCTCAGAGTTCGTTGCTGATCTAGTGACACACGCCGATAATATAATCATAATGGGGGACTTTAATATCCATATGAATACCCCATCGGACCCACCGTGCGTAGCGCTCCAGACTATAATTGATAGCTGTGGTCTCACACAAATAATAAATGAACCCACGCATCGCAACGGTAATACGATAGACCTAGTGCTTGTCAAGGGTATCACCGCTTCCAAAGTTACGATACTCCCGTATACTAAAGTATTGTCCGATCATTACCTTATAAAATTCGAGGTTCAGACGCATGTTCGTCAAACTAATAATAATAATAACTGCTATAGCAGCCGCAACATTAATACGGCCACAACGACAGCTCTTGCTGACCTACTGCCCTCGGTAATGGCACCATTCCCAAAGTATGTGGCCTCTATTGATAACCTCACTAACAACTTTAACGACGCCCTGCGCGAAACCATTGATAACATAGCACCGCTAAAGTTAAAAAAGGCTCCAAAAAAGCGCACCCCGTGGTTTACAGAAGAAACTAGAGCTCAGAAATTATTATGCAGAAAGCTGGAACGCAAATGGCGCACGACTAAACTTGAGGTGCACCATCAAGCATTTAGTGATGGTTTAATAACTTATAAACGCATGCTTACCTTAGCTAAAGCTAATTATTACTCAAATCTCATCCACCGCAATAAAAACGATCCTAAATTTTTGTTTAGTACGGTAGCATCGCTAACCCAACAAGGGACTCCTTCCAGTAGCTCCACCCACTCAGCTGATGACTTTATGCAATTCTTTAGTAAGAAAATTGAAGTCATTAGAAAGGAGATTAAAGACAATGCGTCCCAGCTACAACGGGGTTCTATTAACACTGACACGATTGTATATACGGCGGATACTGCCCTCCAAAATAGTTTCTCTCGTTTTGAGGAAATAACATTAGAGGAATTGTTACAACGTGTAAATGGAATAAAACAAACAACATGTTTACTTGACCCTCTTCCAGGGAAACTGATCAAGGAGCTCTTTGTATTATTAGGTCCATCAGTGCTAAATATTATAAACTTATCACTTTCCTCGGGCACTGTTCCCCTAGCATTCAAAAAAGCGGTTATTCATCCTCTTCTTAAAAGACCTAACCTCGATCCTGACCTCATGGTAAACTACCGACCGGTGTCTCACCTTCCGTTTATTTCAAAAATCCTCGAAAAAATTGTTGCGGAGCAGTTAAATGAACACTTAGCGTCTAACAATCTATGTGAAACCTTTCAATCCGGTTTCAGGGCAAATCACTCGACGGAGACAGCCCTCGCAAAAATGACTAATGATCTATTGCTAACGATGGATTCTGATGCGTCATCTATGTTGCTGCTCCTCGATCTTAGCGCTGCTTTCGATACCGTCGATCATAATATTTTATTAGAACGTATCAAAACACGAATTGGTATGTCAGACTTAGCCCTGTCTTGGTTTAACTCTTATCTTACTGATAGGATGCAGTGTGTCTCCCATAACAATGTGACCTCGGACTACGTTAAGGTAACGTGTGGAGTTCCCCAGGGTTCGGTCCTTGGCCCTGCACTCTTCAGCATCTACATGCTGCCGCTAGGTGACATCATACGCAAATACGGTGTTAGCTTTCACTGTTATGCTGATGACACCCAACTCTACATGCCCCTAAAGCTGACCAACACGCCGGATTGTAGTCAGCTGGAGGCGTGTCTTAATGAAATTAAACAATGGATGTCCGCTAACTTTTTGCAACTCAACGCCAAAAAAACGGAAATGCTGATTATCGGTCCTGCTAGACACCGAACTCTATTTAATAATACAACTCTAACATTTGACAACCAAACAATTAAACAAGGCGACACGGTAAAGAATCTGGGTATTATCTTCGACCCAACTCTCTCCTTTGAGGCACACATTAAAAGCGTTACTAAAACGGCCTTCTTTCATCTCCGTAATATCGCTAAAATTCGCTCCATTCTGTCCACTAAAGACGCTGAGATCATTATCCATGCGTTTGTTACGTCTCGCCTCGACTACTGTAACGTATTATTTTCGGGTCTCCCCATGTCTAGCATTAAAAGATTACAGTTGGTACAAAATGCGGCTGCTAGACTTTTGACAAGAACAAGAAAGTTTGATCACATTACGCCTGTACTGGCTCACCTGCACTGGCTTCCTGTGCACTTAAGATGTGACTTTAAGGATACAGTTGTTTTTCTATGGTTTGCAAATACAAAAATGAGGTATTACTCGATATGACTGTATACTGTAACACTCAATATGACAGTTATTTAAACATAACTCCTACACCACACAAAAACATCACTCCAAAAATACACATGCAATATGTCTAATAATGCCTGAAGAAATGCATCTTTGAGAGTTTTCCTGAAAAAAAAAACATTTGGTACCGTTTGCAAAAACAAAAAGTAATGTTTTACTCAATTTGACAGTAATGTACTTAGAATCCTGAGATAATGCGAATAAAGCAATAAAAATGTATTCCAACATAATTCCTAATCCAAACGTGCAAAGTGTCTAAAAATGCCTGTGATATTGAATACATGTGAGTTTTACTAGATACAGTTGTTTTTCTATGGTTTGCAAATACAAAAATGAGGTATTACTCAATATGACTGTATACTGTAACACTCAATATGACAGTTATTTAAACATAACTCCTACACCACACATGGAAAATGGCTAATAATGCCTGAAATAATGCATCTTTGGGAGTTTTACTGGAAACATATGCTTTTTTAAATCTTGCAAATGCAAAAAGTAGTTTTTTACTCAATATGACTATAATGTTCTTAGAATCCTGAGATAATGCGAAAAAAACAATAAAAATGTATTCAAACATAACTTCTAAACAACACATGTAAAATGGCTAATAATGCCTAGAGATATGTATTTTTGTTAGTAATACTAGAAAAATGATCTTTTGTAAGGTTTCTAAAGACACAAGTTAGTTTTTTTATTCAAAAAACAGTGTGACTGTCAACCTAAATATGAAAGGTTTATAATCATAACTCCAAAACCAAACATGAACTTTGTCTAAAAAAGCCTGTAATATTGAATTTATGTGAGTTTGACCTGAATCAGGTATTTTGGAAAGGTTCAAAAATACAAAAATCAGGTTTTACTGGCCTCATATTGGTCAAACTCAAAATGTCAATTTATGAAACATAACTCCAAAAATACACATGCAATATGTCTAATAATGCCTGAAGAAATGCATCTTTGAGAGTTTTCCTGAAAAAAAAACATTTGGTACCGTTTGCAAAAACAAAAAGTAATGTTTTACTCAATTTGACAGTAATGTACTTAGAATCCTGAGATAATGCGAATAAAGCAATAAAAATGTATTCCAATATAATTCCTAATCCAAACGTGCAAAGTGTCTAAAAATGCCTGTGATATTGAATACATGTGATTTTTACTAGATACAGTTGTTTTTCTATGGTTTGCAAATACAAAAATGAGGTATTACTCGATATGACTGTATACTGTAACACTCAATATGACAGTTATTTAAACATAACTCCTACACCACACATGGAAAATGGCTAATAATGCCTGAAATAATGCATCTTTGGAATTTCTACTGGAAACATATGCTTTTTTAAATCTAGCAAATGCAGAAAGTAGTTTTTTACTTAATATGACTATAATGTTCTTAGAATCCTGAGATAATGCGAAAAAAGCAATAAAAATGTATTCAAACATAACTTCTAAACAAAACATGCAAAATGGCTAATAATGCCTAGAGATATGTATTTTTGTTAGTAGTACTAGAAAAATTATCTTTTGTAAGGTTTCTAAAGACACAAGTTAGTTTTTTTATTCAATATAACAGTGTGACTGTCAACCTGAACATGAAAGGTTTATAATCATAACTCCAAAACCAAACATGAACTTTGTCTAAAAAAGCCTGTAATATTGAATTTATGTGAGTTTGACCTGAATCAGGTATTTTGGAAAGGTTCAAAAATACAAAAATCAGGTTTTACTGGCCTCATATTGGTCAAACTCAAAATGTCAGTTTATGAAACATAACTTCAAAAATACACATGCAATATGTCTAATAATGCCTGAAGGAATGCATCTTTGAGAGTTTTCCTGAAAAAAAAAACATTTGGTACCGTTTGCAAAAACAAAAAGTAATGTTTTACTCAATTTGACAGTAATGTACTTAGAATCCTGAGATAATGCGAATAAAGCAATAAAAATGTATTCCAACATAATTCCTAATCCAAACGTGCAAAGTGTCTAAAAATGCCTGTGATATTGAATACATGTGATTTTTACTAGATACAGTTGTTTTTCTATGGTTTGCAAATACAAAAATGAGGTATTACTCAATATGACTGTATACTGTAACACTCAATATGACATTTATTTAAACATGACTCCTACACCACACATGGAAAATGTCTAATAATGCCTGAAATAATGCATCTTTGGAATTTCTACTGGAAACATATGCTTTTTTAAATCTAGCAAATGCAGAAAGTAGTTTTTTACTCAATATGACTATAATGTTCTTAGAATCCTGAGATAATGCGAAAAAAGCAATAAAAATGTATTCAAACATAACTTCTAAACAAAACATGCAAAATGGCTAATAATGCCTAGAGATATGTATTTTTGTTAGTAGTACTAGAAAAATTATCTTTTGTAAGGTTTCTAAAGACACAAGTTAGTTTTTTTATTCAATATAACAGTGTGACTGTCAACCTAAACATGAAAGGTTTATAATCATAACTCCAAAACCAAACATGAACTTTGTCTAAAAAAGCCTGTAATATTGAATTTATGTGAGTTTGACCTGAATCAGGTATTTTGGAAAGGTTCAAAAATACAAAAATCAGGTTTTACTGGCCTCATATTGGTCAAACTCAAAATGTCAGTTTATGAAACATAACTCCAAAAATACACATGCAATATGTCTAATAATGCCTGAAGGAATGCATCTTTGAGAGTTTTCCTGAAAAAAAAACATTTGGTACCGTTTGCAAAAACAAAAAGTAATGTTTTACTCAATTTGACAGTAATGTACTTAGAATCCTGAGATAATGCGAATAAAGCAATAAAAATGTATTCCAACATAATTCCTAATCCAAACGTGCAAAGTGTCTAAAAATGCCTGTGATATTGAATACATGGGATTTTTACTAGATACAGTTGTTTTTCTATGGTTTGCAAATACAAAAATGAGGTATTACTCAATATGACTGTATACTGTAACACTCAATATGACAGTTATTTAAACATGACTCCTACACCACACATGGAAAATGTCTAATAATGCCTGAAATAATGCATCTTTGGGAGTTTTACTGGAAACATATGCTTTTTTAAATCTTGCAAATGCAAAAAGTAGTTTTTTACTCAATATGACTATAAGGTTCTTAGAATCCTGAGATTATGCGAAAAAAGCAATAAAAATGTATTCAAACATAACTTCTAAATAACACATGCAAAATGGCTAATAATGCCTAGAGATATGTATTTTTGTTAGTAATACTAGAAAAATGATCTTTTGTAAGGTTTCTAAAGACACAAGTTAGTTTTTTTATTCAATATAACAGTGTGACTGTCAACCTAAATATGAAAGGTTTATAATCATAACTCCAAAACCAAACATGAACTTTGTCTAAAAAAGCCTGTAATATTGAATTTATGTGAGTTTGACCTGAATCAGGTATTTTGGAAAGGTTCAAAAATACAAAAATCAGGTTTTACTGGCCTCATATTGGTCAAACTCAAAATGTCAGTTTATGAAACATAACTCCAAAAATACACATGCAATATGTCTAATAATGCCTGAAGAAATGCATCTTTGAGAGTTTTCCTGAAAAAAAAAACATTTGGTACCGTTTGCAAAAACAAAAAGTAATGTTTTACTCAATTTGACAGTAATGTACTTAGAATCCTGAGCTAATGCGAATAAAGCAATAAAAATGTATTCCAATATAATTCCTAATCCAAACGTGCAAAGTGTCTAAAAATGCCTGTGATATTGAATACATGTGATTTTTACTAGATACAGTTGTTTTTCTATGGTTTGCAAATACAAAAATGAGGTATTACTCGATATGACTGTATACTGTAACACTCAATATGACAGTTATTTAAACATAACTCCTACACCACACATGGAAAATGGCTAATAATGCCTGAAATAATGCATCTTTGGGAGTTCTACTGGAAACATATGCTTTTTTAAATCTAGCAAATGCAGAAAGTAGTTTTTTACTCAATATGACTATAATGTTCTTAGAATCCTGAGATAATGCGAAAAAAGCAATAAAAATGTATTCAAACATAACTTCTAAACAAAACATGCAAAATGGCTAATAATGCCTAGAGATATGTATTTTTGTTAGTAGTACTAGAAAAATTATCTTTTGTAAGGTTTCTAAAGACACAAGTTAGTTTTTTTATTCAATATAACAGTGTGACTGTCAACCTAAACATGAAAGGTTTATAATCATAACTCCAAAACCAAACATGAACTTTGTCTAAAAAAGCCTGTAATATTGAATTTATGTGAGTTTTACCTGAATCAGGTATTTTGGAAAGGTTCAAAAATACAAAAATCAGGTTTTACTGGCCTCATATTGGTCAAACTCAAAATGTCAGTTTATGAAACATAACTCCAAAAATACACATGCAATATGTCTAATAATGCCTGAAGGAATGCATCTTTGAGAGTTTTCCTGAAAAAAAAACATTTGGTACCGTTTGCAAAAACAAAAAGTAATGTTTTACTCAATTTGACAGTAATGTACTTAGAATCCTGAGATAATGCGAATAAAGCAATAAAAATGTATTCCAACATAATTCCTAATCCAAACGTGCAAAGTGTCTAAAAATGCCTGTGATATTGAATACATGTGATTTTTACTAGATACAGTTGTTTTTCTATGGTTTGCAAATACAAAAATGAGGTATTACTCAATATGACTGTATACTGTAACACTCAATATGACAGTTATTTAAACATAACTCCTACACCACACATGGAAAATGGCTAATAATGCCTGAAATAATGCATCTTTGGAATTTCTACTGGAAACATATGCTTTTTCAAATCTAGCAAATGCAGAAAGTAGTTTTTTACTCAATATGACTATAATGTTCTTAGAATCCTGAGATAATGCGAAAAAAGCAATACAAATGTATTCAAACATAACTTCTAAACAAAACATGCAAAATGGCTAATAATGCCTAGAGATATGTATTTTTGTTAGTAGTACTAGAAAAATGATCTTTTGTAAGGTTTCTAAAGACACAAGTTAGTTTTTTTATTCAATATAACAGTGTGACTGTCAACCTAAACATGAAAGGTTTATAATCATAACTCCAAAACCAAACATGAACTTTGTCTAAAAAAGCCTGTAATATTGAATTTATGTGAGTTTGACCTGAATCAGGTATTTTGGAAAGGTTCAAAAATACAAAAATCAGGTTTTACTGGCCTCATATTGGTCAAACTCAAAATGTCAGTTTATGAAACATAACTTCAAAAATACACATGCAATATGTCTAATAATGCCTGAAGGAATGCATCTTTGAGAGTTTTCCTGAAAAAAAAACATTTGGTACCGTTTGCAAAAACAAAAAGTAATGTTTTACTCAATTTGACAGTAATGTACTTAGAATCCTGAGATAATGCGAATAAAGCAATAAAAATGTATTCCAACATAATTCCTAATCCAAACGTGCAAAGTGTCTAAAATGCCTGTGATATTGAATACATGTGATTTTTACTAGATACAGTTGTTTTTTTATGGTTTGCAAATACAAAAATGAGGTATTACTCAATATGACTGTATACTGTAACACTCAATATGACAGTTATTTAAACATAACTCCTACATCACACATGGAAAATGGCTAATAATGCCTGAAATAATGCATCTTTGGGAGTTTTACTGGAAACATATGTTTTTTTAAATCTTGCAAATGCAAAAAGTAGTTTTTTACTCAATATGACTATAATGTTCTTAGAATCCTGAGATAATGCGAAAAAAGCAATAAAAATGTATTCAAACAGAACTTCTAAACAACACATGCAAAATGGCTAATAATGCCTAGAGATATGTATTTTTGTTAGTTATACTAGAAAAATGATCTTTTGTAAGGTTTCTAAAGACACAAGTTAGTTTTTTTATTCAATATAACAGTGTGACCGTCAACCTAAATATGAAAGGTTTATAATCATAACTCCAAAACCAAACATGAACTTTGTCTAAAAAAGCCTGTAATATTGAATTTATGTGAGTTTGACCTGAATCAGGTATTTTGGAAAGGTTCAAAAATACAAAAATCAGGTTTTACTGGCCTCATATTGGTCAAACTCAAAATGTCAGTTTATGAAACATAACTCCAAAAATACACATGCAATATGTCTAATAATGCCTGAAGAAATGCATCTTTGAGAGTTTTCCTGAAAAAAAACATTTGGTACCGTTTGCAAAAACAAAAAGTAATGTTTTACTCAATTTGACAGTAATGTACTTAGAATCCTGAGATAATGCGAATAAAGCAATAAAAATGTATTCCAACATAATTCCTAATCCAAACGTGCAAAGTGTCTAAAAATGCCTGTGATATTGAATACATGTGAGTTTTACTAGATACAGTTGTTTTTCTATGGTTTGCAAATACAAAAATGAGGTATTACTCAATATGACTGTATACTGTAACACTCAATATGACAGTTATTTAAACATAACTCCTACACCACACATGGAAAATGGCTAATAATGCCTGAAATAATGCATCTTTGGGAGTTCTACTGGAAACATATGCTTTTTTAAATCTAGCAAATGCAGAAAGTAGTTTTTTACTCAATATGACTATAATGTTCTTAGAATCCTGAGATAATGCGAAAAAAGCAATAAAAATGTATTCAAACATAACTTCTAAACAACAAATGCAAAGTGGCTAATAATGCCTAGAGATATGTATTTTTGTTAGTAGTACTAGAAAAACGATCTTTTGTAAGGTTTCTAAAGACACAAGTTAGTTTTTTTATTCAATATAACAGTGTGACTGTCAACCTAAACATGAAAGGTTTATAATCATAACTCCAAAACCAAACATGAACTTTGTCTAAAAAAGCCTGTAATATTGAATTTATGTGAGTTTGACCTGAATCAGGTATTTTGGAATGGTTCAAAAATACAAAGATCAGGTTTTACTGGCCTCATATTGGTCAAACTCAAAATGTCAGTTTATGAAACATAACTTCAAAAATACACATGCAATATGTCTAATAATGCCTGAAGGAATGCATCTTTGAGAGTTTTTCTGAAAAAAAAACATTTGGTACCGTTTGCAAAAACAAAAAGTAATGTTTTACTCAATTTGACAGTAATGTACTTAGAATCCTGAGATAATGCGCTTAAAGCAATATTAATGTATTCCAACATAATTCCTAATCCAAACGTGCAAAGTGTCTAAAAATGCCTGTGATATTGAATACATGTGAGTTTTACTAGATACAGTTGTTTTTCTATGGTTTGCAAATACAAAAATGAGGTATTACTCAATATGACTGTATACTGTAACACTCAATATGACAGTTATTTAAACATAACTCCTACACCACACATGGAAAATGGCTAATAATGCCTGAAATAATGCATCTTTGGGAGTTCTACTGGAAACATAGGCTTTTTTAAATCTTGCAAATGCAAAAAGTAGTTTTTTACTCAATATGACTATAATGTTCTTAGAATCCTGAGATAATGCGAAAAAAGCAATAAAAATGTATTCAAACATAACTTCTAAACAACACATGCAAAATGGCTAATAATGCCTAGAGATATGTATTTTTGTTAGTAGTACTAGAAAAATGATCTTTTGTAAGGTTTCTAAAGACACAAGTTAGTTTTTTTATTCAATATAACAGTGTGACTGTCAACCTAAATATGAAAGGTTTATAATCATAACTCCAAAACCAAACATGAACTTTGTCTAAAAAAGCCTGTAATATTGAATTTATGTGAGTTTGACCTGAATCAGGTATTTTGGAAAGGTTCAAAAATACAAAAATCAGGTTTTACTGGCCTCTTATTGGTCAAACTCAAAATGTCAGTTTATGAAACATAACTCCAAAAATACACATGAAATATGTCTAATAATGCCTGAAGAAATGCATCTTTGAGAGTTTTCCTGAAAAAAAACAACATTTGGTACCGTTTGCAAAAACAAAAAGTAATATTTTACTCAATTTGACAGTAATGTACTTAGAATCCTGAGATAATGCGAATAAAGCAATAAAAATGTATTCCAACATAATTCCTAATCCAAACGTGCAAAGTGTCTAAAAATGCCTGTGATATTGAATACATGTGATTTTTACTAGATACAGTTGTTTTTCTATGGTTTGCAAATACAAAAATGAGGTATTACTCAATATGACTGTATACTGTAACACTCAATATGACAGTTATTTAAACATAACTCCTACACCACACATGGAAAATGGCTAATAATGCCTGAAATAATGCATCTTTGGAATTTCTACTGGAAACATATGCTTTTTTAAATCTAGCAAATGCAGAAAGTAGTTTTTTACTCAATATGACTATAATGTTCTTAGAATCCTGAGATAATGCGAAAAAAGCAATAAAAATGTATTCAAACATAACTTCTAAACAAAACATGCAAAATGGCTAATAATGCCTAGAGATATGTATTTTTGTTAGTAGTACTAGAAAAATGATCTTTTGTAAGGTTTCTAAAGACACAAGTTAGTTTTTTTATTCAATATAACAGTGTGACTGTCAACCTAAACATGAAAGGTTTATAATCATAACTCCAAAACCAAACATGAACTTTGTCTAAAAAAGCCTGTAATATTGAATTTATGTGAGTTTGACCTGAATCAGGTATTTTGGAAAGGTTCAAAAATACAAAAATCAGGTTTTACTGGCCTCATATTGGTCAAACTCAAAATGTCAGTTTATGAAACATAACTTCAAAAATACACATGCAATATGTCTAATAATGCCTGAAGGAATGCATCTTTGAGAGTTTTCCTGAAAAAAAAAACATTTGGTACCGTTTGCAAAAACAAAAAGTAATGTTTTACTCAATTTGACAGTAATGTACTTAGAATCCTGAGATAATGCGAATAAAGCAATAAAAATGTATTCCAACATAATTCCTAATCCAAACGTGCAAAGTGTCTAAAATGCCTGTGATATTGAATACATGTGATTTTTACTAGATACAGTTGTTTTTTTATGGTTTGCAAATACAAAAATGAGGTATTACTCAATATGACTGTATACTGTAACACTCAATATGACAGTTATTTAAACATAACTCCTACATCACACATGGAAAATGGCTAATAATGCCTGAAATAATGCATCTTTGGGAGTTTTACTGGAAACATATGTTTTTTTAAATCTTGCAAATGCAAAAAGTAGTTTTTTACTCAATATGACTATAATGTTCTTAGAATCCTGAGATAATGCGAAAAAAGCAATAAAAATGTATTCAAACAGAACTTCTAAACAACACATGCAAAATGGCTAATAATGCCTAGAGATATGTATTTTTGTTAGTTATACTAGAAAAATGATCTTTTGTAAGGTTTCTAAAGACACAAGTTAGTTTTTTTATTCAATATAACAGTGTGACTGTCAACCTAAATATGAAAGGTTTATAATCATAACTCCAAAACCAAACATGAACTTTGTCTAAAAAAGCCTGTAATATTGAATTTATGTGAGTTTGACCTGAATCAGGTATTTTGGAAAGGTTCAAAAATACAAAAATCAGGTTTTACTGGCCTCATATTGGTCAAACTCAAAATGTCAGTTTATGAAACATAACTCCAAAAATACACATGCAATATGTCTAATAATGCCTGAAGAAATGCATCTTTGAGAGTTTTCCTGAAAAAAAACATTTGGTACCGTTTGCAAAAACAAAAAGTAATGTTTTACTCAATTTGACAGTAATGTACTTAGAATCCTGAGATAATGCGAATAAAGCAATAAAAATGTATTCCAACATAATTCCTAATCCAAACGTGCAAAGTGTCTAAAAATGCCTGTGATATTGAATACATGTGAGTTTTACTAGATACAGTTGTTTTTCTATGGTTTGCAAATACAAAAATGAGGTATTACTCAATATGACTGTATACTGTAACACTCAATATGACAGTTATTTAAACATAACTCCTACACCACACATGGAAAATGGCTAATAATGCCTGAAATAATGCATCTTTGGGAGTTCTACTGGAAACATAGGCTTTTTTAAATCTTGCAAATGCAAAAAGTAGTTTTTTACTCAATATGACTATAATGTTCTTAGAATCCTGAGATAATGCGAAAAAAGCAATAAAAATGTATTCAAACATAACTTCTAAACAACACATGCAAAATGGCTAATAATGCCTAGAGATATGTATTTTTGTTAGTAGTACTAGAAAAATGATCTTTTGTAAGGTTTCTAAAGACACAAGTTAGTTTTTTTATTCAACATAACAGTGTGACTGTCAACCTAAATATGAAAGGTTTATAATCATAACTCCAAAACCAAACATGAACTTTGTCTAAAAAAGCCTGTAATATTGAATTTATGTGAGTTTGACCTGAATCAGGTATTTTGGAAAGGTTCAAAAATACAAAAATCAGGTTTTACTGGCCTCATATTGGTCAAACTCAAAATGTCAGTTTATGAAACATAACTCCAAAAATACACATGCAATATGTCTAATAATGCCTGAAGAAACGCATCTTTGAGAGTTTTCCTGAAAAAAAACATTTGGTACCGTTTGCAAAAACAAAAAGTAATGTTTTACTCAATTTGACAGTAATGTACTTAAAATCCTGAGATTATGCGAAAAAAGCAATAAAAATGTATTCAAACATAACTTCTAAACAACACATGCAAAATGGCTAATAATGCCTAGAGATATGTATTTGTGTTAGTAGTACTAGAAAAATTATCTTTTGTAAGGTTTTCTAAAGACACAAGTTAGTTTTTTTATTCAATATAACAGTGTGACTGTCAACCTAAATATGAAAGGTTTATAATCATAACTCCAAAACCAAATATGAAATGTGTCTTAAAAAACCTTTAATATTGAATTTATGTAAGTTTTAGCAGAATCAGGTATTTTGGAAAGAATCACAAATACAAATTTTAGATTTTACTGGCCTCATATTGGTCACACTCAAAATGACAGTTTTTGAAACATAACTCCAAAAATACACATGCAAAATGTCTAATAATGCCTGAAGAAATGCATCTTCGAGAGTTTTCCTGAAAAAAAAAAAACATTTGGTAAGGTTTGCAAAAACAAAATCTGATTTGTTACTCAATTTGACAGTAATGTACTTAGAATCCTGAGATAATGCGAACAAAGCAATAAAAATGTATTCCAACATAATTCCTAATCCAAACGTGCAAAATGTCTAAAAATGCCTGTGATATTGAATACATGTGAGGTTTACTAGATACAGTTGTTTTTCAATGGTTTGCAAATACAAAAATGAGGTTTTACTCAATATGACTGTATACTGTAACACTCAATATGACAGTTATTTAAACATAACTTCTACACCACACATGAAAAATGGCTAATAATGCCTGAAATAATGCATCTTTGGGAGTTTTACTGGAAACATATGCTTTTTTAAATCTTGCAAATGTAAAAAGTAGTTTTTTACTCAATATGACTATAATAATCTAGGGACGGCGTGGCGCAGTGGGGAGAGTGGCCGTGCGCAACCCGAGCGTCCCTGGTTCAATTTCCACCTAGCACCAACCTCGTCACGTCCGTTGTGTCCTGAGCAAGACACTTCACCCTTGCTCCTGATGGGTGCTGGTTAGCGCCTTGCATGGCAGCTCCCTCCATCAGTGTGTGAATGTGTGTGTGAATGGGTAAATGTGGAAGTAGTGTCAAAGCGCTTTGAGTACCTTGAAGGTAGAAAAGCGCTATACAAGTACAACCCATTTATTTATCATTTAATAATCTTAGAATCCTGAGATAATGCGAAAAAGGCAATAAAAATGTATTCAAACATAACTTCTAAACAACATATGCAAAATGGCTAATAATAGCTAGAGATATGTTTTTTTGTTAGTTGTACTAGAAAAATGATCTTTTGTAGGGTTCACTGTAAAAAAAAAAAAAATCAAATTTTTATGGTTAGTTTACTCTAAATTTCTACTGTATGTTTCCAATTTTTTTAGATAGGTTATAAAACTGTAGAATTCAAGACATTTTCTGTAAATAAACAAACCGCCTGTTATTTTGAATAATATACCAGTAATGACGAACTATGTATATTCCTATTTTTTTACAGAAAAATACCAAATTAATTATACATATTATTTTCTGTTTTCTCAAATTACTTTCAATTTCATGTAAAATTACAGTAATCAACTTTAATTAAATATGTAGCTTGTTATATAAAAGTATTTGTCCATGCTAACAATCTAAAAGTTTTATATGTAATTTTATGGTAAATCAAATTTTTTTAATATTTATGTGTATTTTCACATTCAAGGCGAAACATATATGTAGCCTCTTATAAAAGGTTTATGCTCAAACTAAATATTACATTTTTTTCCCTGTAATATGACATACATAAATGACTGCAAGACATACCTAATCAACAGTCAACAGCCTTACAGATCACACTGACGGTGGCCGTACAAACGACTTTAACAATGTTACAAATATGCGCCACACTGTGGAGCCACATCAAACAAGACTGACAAAAACATTTCAGGAGAACATCGTCACCGTAACACAACATTAACACAACAGAAACATTCCTAGAATTCCATGTGTTACAATATACACCCCCACCACCTAACCCCGCACAGCTCAACCAACGCACGGAGGGGGGCGGTGATGTTTTGGGGCACGGGGTTGGGCGGTAGCGGGATTGTAGCCCGGAAGAGTCAGCGCTGCTTGGGCTTCTGGGTATTTGTTATGTTGTGTTTATGTTTTATTACAGTGAGGATGTTTTCCTGAAATGTGTTAATCATTCTTGTTCGATGTGGGTTCACAGTGTGGTGCATATTTGTAACAGTGTTAAAGTTTTTTGTACAGCCACCGTCAGTGTGACCTGTGTGGCTGTTGACCAAGTATATCTTGCAGTCACTTTTCAAAAGAACGACAAAACAGTGCTCATCACATGCCTCAATTGGCACACTGATGATTTGATGAATGAGCGTTCAATAAAACCCACCACGGTATTACGTGTCATATTCGCCCGGCCAAATTTGAGTCAACCCTACATGAGGGTCAGTGAAATTCTTGTGGTGAAATGATAGGAATGGTAAGTATGTAGCTAGGGTTGGACAGCCATTCATGCAAGGTTAACCCACTTTGTATTAATTTCCTGCATCCAGTGGTCCCCTGCTAAAGTCAAAGAGACACCCCTGATCCTAACAATTCAGAAAAAATCTGTTAAACAATGGTATTTTTCTGTGGAACCGCCAGCATTGTCACTTCACTAAAGGTGGTTGATCGTAATAATTTGGAAAAACTCTGAAGAATAAAGTTTTTTTTTTTCTGCGGAACTGTTTGCATCGTCACTTTATTAAAGGTGGTTGATCTTAATAATTTAGTAAAAATCTGTAAAATTACGATATTTCACCCCAAAACGTTTCATGAAAATTTCTGTAAATATAATGTTTTTGATCATTATTTGGTTTACAATGTTTTACTTTAATTTTATGGTTTTTGTTTGGCAGCCGTAGCTGCCAGTAAATGCCCGTTTTTTTTACAGAATTTATTTTTACAGTGTTTGCAAAGATACAATTTTTTTTAAATTTAATATAACAGTATAACTGTCATACTAAATATGAAAGGTTCATAAACATAACTCCAAAACCAAACATGAAATTTGTCTAAAAAAGCCTGTAATATTGACTTTATGTGACTTTTACCTGAATTAAGTATTTTGGAAAGGTTCACAAATACAAAAATTTGGTTTTACTGGCCACACATTGGTCACACTGAATAAGACAGTTTTTGAACCATATCTCCAAAAATACACATGCAAAATTACAAAAAAAATGCCTGAAGAAATGTATCTTTGTGAGTTTTACTGGAAAAAAAAACATTTTGTAAGGTTTGCAAAAACAAAAAGAAATGTTTTGTAATGTTAATGTAATTTTAAGGTAAATTATTTTTTTTTAATATTCTGTGTATTTTCACATTCAAGGCGAAAAATATATGTAGCTTCTTATAAAAGGTTTATGCTCAAACTAACATTTACATTTCTTTCCCTGTAATAAGACATACATGAGTGACTGCAAGACATACTTAATCAACAGTCAACAGCCTTACAAATCACACTGACGGTGGCCGTACAAACAACTTTAACAATGTTACAAATATGCGCCACATTGTGGAGCCACATCAAACAAGAATGACAAACACATTTCAGGAGAACATCTTCACCGTAACACAACATTAACACAACAGAAACAAAACCCAGAATTCCATGTGTTACAATATACACCTCCACCACCTCAACCAACGCATGGAGGGGGGCGGTGATGTTTTGGGGCGCGGGTTTGGGTGGTAGCAGGGGTGTAGCCCGGAAGAGTCAGCACTGCATGGGCTTGTGGGTATTTGTTATGTTATGTTGTGTTTATGTTTTGTTACAGTGAGGATGTTTTCCTGAAATGTGTTTATCATTCTTGTTCGATGTGGATTCACAGTGTGGTGCATATTTTGTAACAGTGCTAAAGTTGTTTGTACAGCCACCAGCAGTGTGACCTGTGTGGCTGTTGACCAAGTATGTTTTGCAGTCACTATCTCGTGCATGACAATACCATGCACATCACACTCATCAGTAGGCATGCTGATGATTTGGTGAATGAGCGTATAAAAAGTCAACCGGCCAGACTTTGGGTCAATCCTACATGAGGGTCAGTAAAATTCTCACAGTGAAATGGTAGGATCGGTAAGTATGTTGCTAGGGTGGGGTAGCCATTCATCCAAGGTGAATCCACTTTGCATCAAGTTCCAGCATCCAGTGGCCCCCCGCTAAAGTCAATGAGACACCCCTGATCCTAACAATTCAGAAAAAATCTGTAAAACAATGGTATTTTTCTGTGGAACCGCTAGCATTGTCACATCACTAAAAGTGGTTGATCGTAATAATTTGGAAAAACTCTTTAGAATAAAGGTATTTTACTGCAGAACTGTTTACATCGTCACTTTATTAAAGGTAGTTGATCTTAATAATTTAGTAAAAATCTGTAAAATTACGATATTTCACCCCAAAACATTTCATGAAAATTTCTGTAAATATAATATTTTTGATCATTATTTGGTTTACAATGTTTTACTTTAGTTTTATGTTTTTTGTTTGGCAGCCATAGCTGCCAGTAAATGACCGTTTTTTTACCAAATTTATTTTTACAGTGTTTGCAAAGATAAAAGTTTGTTTTTTTATTCAATATAACAGTAAAACTGTCATACTAAATATGAAAGGTTAATAAACATAACTCCAAAACCAAACATGAAATCTGTCTAAAAAAGCCTGTAATATTGACTTTATGGGAGTTTTACCTGAATTAGGTATTTTGGAAAGGTTCACAAATACAAAAATTTGGTTTTACTGGCCACACATTGGTCACACTGAAAAAGACAGTTTTTGAACCATATCTCCAAAAATACACATGCAAAATTACAAAAAAATGCCTGAAGAAATGTATCTTTGTGAGTTTTACTGGATAAAAAAAACATTTTGTAAGGTTTGCAAAAACAAAAAGAAATGTTTTACCCAATTTGACAGTAATGTACTTAAAATCCTGAGATAATGCAAAAAGAGCAATAAAAATGTACTCCAACATAATTCCTAATCCAAACGTGCAAAATGTCTAAAAATGCCTGTGATATTGAATCCATGTGAGTTTTACTAGATATAGTTGATTTTCTATGGTTTGCAAATACAAAAATTAGGTTTTACTCAATATGACTGTATACTGTAACACTCAATATGACAGTTATTTAAACATAACTCCTACACCACACATGGCTAATAATGCCTGAAATAATGCATCTTTGGGAGTTTTACTCGAAACGATTGCTTTTTTAAATCTTTGCAATGCACACAATTGTTGTTTTACTCAATATGACAATAATGTTCTTGGAATCCTGAGATAATGCGAAAAAAGCAATGAAAAAGTTTTCAAACACAACTTTTAAACAACACATGCAAAACGGCTAATAATGCCTAGAGATGTGTATCTTTGTTAGTTGTAGTAGAAAAATGATCTTTTGTAGGGTTCACTGTAAAAAAAAAGAATCAAATTTTTATGGTTAGTTTACTCTAAATTTCTACTGTAATTTTTCAATTTTTTTAGATAGGTTATAAAACTGTAGAATTCAAGACATTTTCTGTAAATAAACAAACCGCCTGTTATTTTGAATAATATACCAGTAATGACGAACTATGTATATCCCTATTTTTTTACAGAAAAATACCAAATTAATTATACATATTATTTTCTGTTTTCTCAAATTACTTTCAATTTCATGTAAAATTACAGTAATTAACTTTAATTAAATATGTAGCTTGTTCTATAAAAGTATTTGTTCATACTAACAATCTAACAGTTTTATATGTAATTTTAAGGTAAATCAATTTTTTTAAATATTTATGTGTATTTTCACATTCAAGTCGAAAAATATATGTAGCCTCTTATAAAAGGTGTATGCTCAAACTGTAATATGACGTACATGAAATACTGCAAGAGATTCTTAATGAACAGTCAACAGCCGTACAGATCTAACTGATGGTGGCCGTACAAACAACTTTAACAATGTTACAAATATGCGCCACACTGTGGAGCCACATCAATCAAGACTGACAAACACATTTCAGGAGAACATCGTCACCGTAACACAACATTAACACAACAGAAACAATTCCTAGAATTCCATGTGTTACAATATACACCCCCACCACCTAATCCCGCCCAGCTCAACCAACGCACGGAGGGGGGCGGTGATGTTTTGGGGCACGGGGTTGGGTGGTAGCGGGATTGTAGCCCGGAAGAGTCAGCGCTGCTTGGGCTTCTGGGTATTTGTTATGTTGTGTTTATGTTTTATTACAGTGAGGATGTTTTCCTGAAATGTGTTAATCATTCTTCTTCGATGTGGGTTCACAGTGTGGTGCATATTTGTAACAGTGTTAAAGTTGTTTGTACAGCCACCGTCAGTGTGACCTGTGTGGCTGTTGACCAAGTATATCTTCCAGTCACTTTTCAAAATGAACAACGAAACCGTGCTCATCACAAGCCTCAATATGCACGCTGATGATTTGATGAATGAACGTTCAATAAAACCCACCACGGTATTACGTGTCATATTTGCCTGGCCAAACTTTGAGTCAACCCTACATGAGGGTCAGTGAAATTCTCGTGGCGAAATGATAGGAATGGTAAGTATGTCGCTAGGGTGGGATAGCCATTCATGCAAGGTTAACCCACTTTGTATCAATTTCCTGCATCCAGTGGCCCCCCGCTAAAGTCAATGAGACACCCCTGATCCTAACAATTCAGAAAAAATCTGTTAAACAATGGTATTTTTCTGTGGAATCGCCAGCATTGTCACTTCACTAAAGGTGGTTGATCGTAATAATTTGGAAAAACTCTTTAGAATAAAGGTAATTTTCTGCAGAACTGTTTGCATCGTCACTTTATTAAAGGTGGTTGATCTTGATAATTTAGTAAAAATCTGTAAAATTACGATATTTCACCCCAAAACGTTTCATGAAAATTTCTGTAAATATAATATTTTTGATAATTATTTGGTTTACAATGTTTTACTTTAGTTTTATGGTTTTTGTTTGGCAGCCGTCGCTGCCAGTAAATTACCGTTTTTTTACCAAATTTATTTTTACAGTGTTTGCAAAGATAAAAGTTAGTTTTGTTTATTCAATATAGCAGTTAAACTGTCATACTAAATATGAAAGGTTAATAAACATAACTCCAAAACCAAACATGAAATCTGTCTAAAAAAGCCTGTAATATTGACTTTATGGGAGTTTTACCTGAATTAGGTATTTTGGAAAGGTTCACAAATACAAAAATTTGGTTTTACTGGCCACACATTGGTCACACTGAAAAAGACAGTTTTTGAACCATATCTCCAAAAATACACATGCAAAATTACAAAAAAATGCCTGAAGAAATGTATCTTTGTGAGTTTTACTGGAAAAAAAAAAAAATTGTAAGGTTTGCAAAAACAAAAAGAAATGTTTTCTAATGTTAATGTAATTTTAAGGTAAATTATTTTTTTTTAATATTTTTGTGTATTTTCACATTCAAGGCGAAAAATATATGTAGCTTCTTATAAAAGGTTTATGCTCAAACTAACATTTACATTTCTTTCCCTGTAATATGACATACATGAGTGACTGCAAGACATACTTAATCAACAGTCAACAGCCTTACAAATCACACTGACGGTGGCCGTACAAACAACTTTAACAATGTTACAAATATGCGCCACATTGTGGAGCCACATCAAACAAGAATGACAAACACATTTCAGGAGAACATCTTCACCGTAACACAACATTAACACAACAGAAACAAAACCCAGAATTCCATGTGTTACAATATACACCCCCACCACCTAACCCCGCCCACCTAAACCAACGCATGGAGGGGGGCGGTGATGTTTTGGGGCGCGGGGTTGGGTGGTAGCAGGGGTGTAGCCCGGAAGAGTCAGCACTGCATGGGCTTGTGGATATTTGTTATGTTATGTTGTGTTTATGTTTTGTTACAGTGAGGATGTTTTCCTGAAATGTGTTTATCATTCTTGTTCGATGTGGATTCACAGTGTGGTGCATATTTTGTAACAGTGCTAAAGTTGTTTGTACAGCCACCAGCAGTGTGACCTGTGTGGCTGTTGACCAAGTATGTTTTGCAGTCACTATCTCGTGCATGACAATACCATGCACATCACACTCATCAGTAGGCATGCTGATGATTTGATGAATGAACGTATAAAAAGTCAACCGGCCAGACTTTGGGTCAATCCTACATGAGGGTCAGTAAAATTCTCACAGTGAAATGGTAGGATCGGTAAGTATGTTGCTAGGGTGGGGTAGCCATTCATGCAAGGTGAATCCACTTTGCATCAAGTTCCAGCATCCAGTGGCCCCCCGTTTAAGTCAATGAGACACCCCTGATCCTAACAATTCAGAAAAAATCTGTAAAACAATGGTATTTTTCTGTGGAACCGCCAGCATTGTCACATCACTAAAAGTGGTTGATCGTAATAATTTGGAAAAACTCTTTAGAATAAAGGTATTTTTCTGCAGAACTGTTTACATCGTCACTTTATTAAAGGTAGTTGATCTTAATAATTTAGTGAAAATCTGTAAAATTACGATATTTCACCCCAAAACATTTCATGAAAATTTCTGTAAATATAATATTTTTGATCATTATTTGGTTTACAATGTTTTACTTTAGTTTTATGTTTTTTGTTTGGCAGCCATAGCTGCCAGTAAATGACCGTTTTTTTACCAAATTTATTTTTACAGTGTTTGCAAAGATAAAAGTTTGTTTTTTTATTCAATATAACAGTAAAACTGTCATACTAAATATGAAAGGTTAATAAACATAACTCCAAAACCAAACATGAAATCTGTCTAAAAAAGCCTGTAATATTGACTTTATGTGAGTTTTACCTGAATTAGGTATTTTGGAAAGGTTCACAAATACAAAAATTTGGTTTTACTGGCCTCACATTGGTCACACTCAATAAAACAGTTTTTGAACCCTATCTCCAAAAATACACATGCAAAATAAAATAAAAATGCCTGAAGAAATGTATCTTTGTGAGTTTTACTGGATAAAAAAAACATTTTGTAAGGTTTGCGAAAACAAAAAGAAATGTTTTACCCAATTTGACAGTAATGTACTTAAAATCCTGAGATAATGCAAAAAGAGCAATAAAAATGTATTCCAACATAATTCCTAATCCAAACGTGCAAAATGTCTAAAAAATGCCTGTGATATTGAATCCATGTGAGTTTTACTAGATATAGTTGATTTTCTATGGTTTGCAAATACAAAAATTAGGTTTTACTCAATATGACTGTATACTGTAACACTCAATATGACAGTTATTTAAACATAACTCCTACACCACACATGGCTAATAATGCCTGAAATAATGCATCTTTGGGAGTTTTACTCGAAACGATTGCTTTTTTAAATCTTTGCAATGCACAAAATTGTTGTTTTACTCAATATGACAATAATGTTCTTGGAATCCTGAGATAATGCGAAAAAAGCAATAAAAAAGTTTTCAAACACAACTTTTAAACAACACATGCAAAACGGCTAATAATGCCTAGAGATGTGTATCTTTGTTAGTTGTAGTAGAAAAATGATTTTTTGTAGGGTTCACTGTAAAAAAAAAAAAATCCAATTTTTATGGTTAGTTTACTCTAAATTTCTACTGTAATTTTTCAATTTTTTTAGATAGGTTATAAAACTGTAGAATTCAAGACATTTTCTGTAAATAAACAAACCGCCTGTTATTTTGAATAATATACCAGTAATGACGAACTATGTATATTCCTATTTTTTTACAGAAAAATACCAAATTAATTATACATATTATTTTCTGTTTTCTCAAATTACTTTCAATTTCATGTAAAATTACAGTAATTAACTTTAATTAAATATGTAGCTTGTTCTATAAAAGTATTTGTTCATACTAACAATCTAACAGTTTTATATGTAATTTTAAGGTAAATCAATTTATTTTAATATTTATGTGTATTTTCACATTCAAGTCGAAAAATATATGTAGCCTCTTATAAAAGGTGTATGCTCAAACTGTAATATGACGTACATGAAATACTGCAAGAGATTCTTAATGAACAGTCAACAGCCGTACAGATCTAACTGATGGTGGCCGTACAAACAACTTTAACAATGTTACAAATATGCGCCACACTGTGGAGCCACATCAATCAAGACTGACAAACACATTTCAGGAGAACATCGTCACCGTAACACAACATTAACACAACAGAAACAATTCCTAGAATTCCATGTGTTACAATATACACCCCCACCACCTAATCCCGCCCAGCTCAACCAACGCACGGAGGGGGGCGGTGATGTTTTGGGGCACGGGGTTGGGTGGTAGCGGGATTGTAGCCCGGAAGAGTCAGCGCTGCTTGGGCTTCTGGGTATTTGTTATGTTGTGTTTATGTTTTATTACAGTGAGGATGTTTTCCTGAAATGTGTTAATCATTCTTCTTCGATGTGGGTTCACAGTGTGGTGCATATTTGTAACAGTGTTAAAGTTGTTTGTACAGCCACCGTCAGTGTGACCTGTGTGGCTGTTGACCAAGTATATCTTCCAGTCACTTTTCAAAATGAACAACGAAACCGTGCTCATCACAAGCCTCAATATGCACGCTGATGATTTGATGAATGAACGTTCAATAAAACCCACCACGGTATTACGTGTCATATTCGCCCGGCCAAACTTTGAGTCAACCCTACATGAGGGTCAGTGAAATTCTCGTGGTGAAATGATAGGAATGGTAAATATGTCGCTAGGGTGGGATAGCCATTCATGCAAGGTTAACCCACTTTGTATCAATTTCCTGCATCCAGTGGCCCCCCGCTAAAGTCAATGAGACACCCTTGATCCTAACAATTCAGAAAAAATCTGTTAAACAATGGTATTTTTCTGTGGAATCGCCAGCATTGTCACTTCACTAAAGGTGGTTGATCGTAATAATTTGGAAAAACTCTTTAGAATAAAGGTATTTTTCTGCAGAACTGTTTGCATCGTCACTTTATTAAAGGTGGTTGATCTTGATAATTTAGTAAAAATCTGTAAAATTACGATATTTTACCCCAAAACGTTTCATGAAAATTTCTGTAAATATAATATTTTTGATAATTATTTGGTTTACAATGTTTTACTTTAGTTTTGTGGTTTTTGTTTGGCAGCCGTCGCTGCCAGTAAATGACCGTTTTTTTACCAAATTTATTTTTACAGTGTTTGCAAGGATAAAAGTTAGTTTTATTTATTCAATATAAGAGTTAAACTGTCATACTAAATATGACAGGTTAATAAACATAACTCCAAAACCAAACATGAAATCTGTCTAAAAAAGCCTGTAATATTGACTTTATGTGAGTTTTACCTGAATTAGGTATTTTGGAAAGGTTCACAAATACAAAAATTTGGTTTTACTGGCCTCACATTGGTCAAACTCAACAGTTTTTGAACCCTATCTCCAAAAATACACATGCAAAATTACAAAAAAATGCCTGAAGAAATGTATCTTTGTGAGTTTTACTGGATAAAAATAACATTTTGTAAGGGTTGCAAAAACAAAAAGGAATATTTTGTAATGTTAATGTAATTTTAAGGTAAATTAATTTTTTAAAATATTTATGTGTATTTTCACATTTAATGCGAAAAATATATGTAGCCTCTTATAAAAGGTTTATGCTCAAACTAACATTTACATTTTTTTCCCTGTAATATGACATACATGAGTGACTGCAAAACATACTTAATCAACAGTCAACAGCCTTACAGATTACACTGACGGTAGCCGTACAAACAACTTTAACAATGTTACAAATATGCGACACATTGTGGAGCCACATCAAACAAGAATGACAAACACATTTCAGGAGAACATCTTCACCGTAACACAATATTAACACAACAGAAACAATACCCAGAATTCCATGTGTTACAATATACACCCCCACCACCTAACCCCGCCCACCTCAACCAACGCACGGAGGGGGGCGGTGATGTTTTGGGGCGCGGGGTTGGGTGGTAGCAGGGGTGTAGCCCGGAAGAGTCAGCGCTGCATGGGCTTGTGGGTATTTGTTATGTTATGCTGTGTTTATGTTTTGTTACAGTGAGGATGTTTTCCTGAAATGTGTTTATCATTCTTGTTCGATGTGGATTCACAGTGTGGTGCATATTTTGTAACAGTGTTAAAGTTGTTTGTACAGCCACCAGCAGTGTGACCTGTGTGGCTGTTGACCAAGTATGTCTTGCAGTCACTATCACATGCATCAGTAGGCATGCTGATGATTTGGTGAATAAGCGTATAAAAAGTCACCCGGCCAGAATTTGGGTCAATCCTACATGAGGGTCAGTAAAATTCTCACAGTGAAATGGTAGGGTCAGTAAGTATGATGCTAGGATAGCGGTAGCTATTCATGCAAGGTGAATCCACTTTGCATCAAGTTCCTGCATCCAGTGGCCCCCTACTAAAGTCCATGAGACACCCCTGATCCTAACTACTCAGAAAAAAATTGTAAAACAATGGTATTTTTTTGAGGAACCGCCAGCATTGTCACTTCACTAAAGGTGGTTGATCGTAATAATTTGGAAAAACTCTTTAGAATAAAGGTATTTTTTTGCAGAACTGTTTGCATCGTCACTTTATTAAAGGTGGTTGATCTATATAATTTCGTAAAAATCTGTAAAATTATGATATTTCACCCCAAAACGTTTCATGAAAATTTCTGTAAATATAATATTTTTGATCATTATTTGGTTTACAATGTTTTACTTTAGTTTTATGGTTTTTGTTTGGCAGCCGTAGCTGCCAGTAAATGACCGTTTTTTTACAAAATTTATTTTTACAGTGTTTGCAAAGATAAAAGTTAGTTTTTTTATTCAATATAACAGTAAAACTGTCATACTAAATATGAAAGGTTAATAAACATAACTCCAAAACCAAACATGAAATCTGTCTAAAAAAGCCCGTAATGTTGACTTTATGTGAGTTTTACCTGAATTAGGTATTTTGGAAAGGTTCACAAATACACACATTTGGTTTTACTTTCCTCACATTGGTCACACTCAATAAGACAGTTTTTGAACCCTATCTCCAAAACTACACATGCAAAATTACAAAAAAATGCCTGAAGAAATGTATCTTTGTGAGTTTTACTGGATAAAAAAAACATTTTGTAAGGGTTGCAAAAACAAAAAGAAATGTTTTACCCAATTTGACAGTAATGTACTTCAAATCCTGAGATAATGCAAAAAGAGCAATAAAAATGTATTCCAACATAATTCCTAATCCAAACGTGCAAAATGTCTAAAAATGCCTGTGATATTGAATCCATGTGAGTTTTACTAGATACAGTTGATTTTCTATGGTTTGCAAATACAAAAATGAGGTTTTACTCATTATGACTGTATACCGTAACACTCAATATGACAGTTATTTAAACATAACTCCTACACCACACATGATAAATAGCTAAAAATGCCTGAAATAATGCATCTTTGGGAGTTTTACTCGAAACATATGCTTTTTTAAATCTTGCAAGTGCAAAAAGTAGTTTTTTACTCAATGTGACTATAATGTTCTTAGAATCCTGAGATAATGCGAAAAAAGCAATAAAAATGTATTCAAACATAACTTCTAAACAACACATGCAAAATGGCTAATAATGCCTAGAGATATGTTTTTTGGTTAGTTGTACTCGAAAAATGATCTTTTGTAAGGTTTGCAAGGACACAAGTTAGTTTTTTTATTCAATATAACAGTGTAACTGTCTTACTAAATATGAAAGGTTTATAATCATAACTCCAAAACCAAATATGAAATTTGTCTTAAAAAGCCTTTAATATTGAATTCATGTAAGTTTTAGCAGAATCAGGTATTTTGGAAAGAATCACAAATACAAATATTAGATTTTACTGGCCTCATATTGGTCACACTCAAAATGACAGTTTTTGAAACATAACTCCAAAAATACACCTGCAAAATGTCTAATAATGCCTGAAGAAATGTATCTTCGAGAGTTTTCCTGAAAAAAAACATTTGTTAAGGTTTGCCAAAACAAAATTTGATTTGTTACTCAATTTGACAGTAATGTACTTAGAATCCTGAGATAATGCGAAAAAAGCAATAAAAATGTATTCCAACATATTTCCTAATCCAAACGTGCAAAATGTCTAAAAATGCCTCTGATATTGAATACATGTGAGTTTTACTAGATACAGTTGTTTTTCTATGGTTTGCAAATACAAAAATGAGGTTTTACTCAATATGACTGTATACTGTAACACTCAATATGACAGTTATTTAAACATAACTCCTACACCACACATGAAAAATGGCTAATAATGCCTGAAATAATGCATCTTTGGGAGTTTTACTTGAAACATATGCTTTTTTAAATCTTGCAAATGTAAAAAGTAGTTTTTTACTAAATATGACTATAATGGTCTTAGAATCCTGAGATAATGCGAAAAAAGCAATACAAATGTATTCAAACATAACTTCTAAACAACACATGCAAAATGGCTAATAATAGCTAGAGATATGTTTTTTTGTTAGTTGTACTAGAAAAATGATCTTTTGTAAGGTTTGCAAAGACACAAGTTATTTTTTTTATTCAATATAACAGTGTAACTGTCATACTAAATATGAAAGGTTTATAATCATAACTCCAAAACCAAATATGGAATTTGTCTTAAAAAGCCTTTAATATTGAATCTATGTAAGTTTTACCCAAATCAGGTATTTTGGAAAGAATCACAAATACAAATATTAGATTTTACTGGCCTCATATTGGCCACACTCAAAATGACAGTTTTTGAAACACAACTCCAAAAATACACATGCAAAATGTCTAATAATGCCTGAAGAAATGCATCTTCGAGAGTTTTCCTGAAAAAAAAAAACATTTGGTAAGCTTTGCAAAAAAAACCATAGATTTGTTACTCAATTTGACAGTAATGTACTTAGAATCCTGAGATAATGCGAAAAAAGCAATAAAAATGTATTCCAACATATTTCCTAATCCAAACGTGCAAAATGTCTAAAAATGCCTGTGATATTGAATACATGTGAGTTTTACTAGATACAGTTGTTTTTCTATGGTTTGCAAATACAAAAATGAGGTTTTACTCAATATGACTGTATACTGTAACACTCAATATGACAGTTATTTAAACATAACTCCTACACGACACATGATAAATAGCTAATAATGCCTGAAACAATGCATCTTTGGGAGTTTTACTCGAAACATATGCTTTTTTAAATCATGCTAATGTAAAAAGTAGTTTTTTACTCAATATGACTATAATTGTCTTAAAATCCTGAGATAATGCGAAAAAAGCAATAAAAATGTATTCAAACATAACTTCTAAACAACACATGCAAAATGGCTAATAATAGCTAGAGATATGTTTTTTTGTTAGTTGTACTAGAAAAATGATCTTTTGTAAGGTTTGCAAAGACACAAGTTAGTTTTTTTATTCAATATAACAGTGTAACTGTCATACTAAATATGAAAGGTTTATAATCATAACTCCAAAACCAAATATGAAATTTGTCTTAAAAAGCCTTTAATATTGAATTTATGTAAGTTTTACCAAAATCAGGTATTTTGGAAAGAATCACAAATACAAATATTAGATTTTACTGGCCTCATATTGGCCACACTCAAAATGACAGTTTTTGAAACATAACTCCAAAAATACACATGCAAAATGTCTAATAATGCCCGAAGAAATGCATCTTCGAGAGTTTTCCTGAAAAAAAACCTTTGGTAAGGTTTGCAAAAACAAAATTTAGATTTTTTACTCATTTTGACAGTAATGTACTTAGAATCCTGAGATAATGCGAAAAAAGCAATAAAAATGTATTCCAACATAATTCCTAATCCAAACGTGCAAAATGTCTAAAAATGCCTGTGATATTGAATACTTGTGAGTTTTACTGGATACAGATGTTTTTCTATGGTTTGCAAATACAAAAATGAGGTTTTACTCAATATGACTGTATACTGTAACACTCAATATGACAGTTATTTAAACATAACTCCTACACCACACATGGAAAATAGCTAATAATGCCTGAAATAATGCATCTTTGGGAGATTTACTCGAAACATATGCTTTTTTAAATCTTGCAAGTGCAAAAAGTAGTTTTTTACTCAATGTGACTATAATAGTCTTACAATCCTGAGATAATGCGAAAAAAGCAATAAAAATGTATTCAAACATAACTTCTAAACAACACATGCAAAATGGCTAATAATGCCTAGAGATATGTTTTTTGGTTAGTTGTACTCGAAAAATGATCTTTTGTAAGGTTTGCAAGGACACAAGTTAGTTTTTGTATTCAATATAACAGTGTAACTGTCATACTAAATATGAAAGGTTTATAATCATAACTCCAAAACCAAATATGAAATTTGTCTTAAAAAGCCTTTAATATTGAATTTATATAAGTTTTAGCAGAATCAGGTATTTTGGAAAGAATCACAAATACAAATATTAGATTTTACTGGCCTCATATTGGTCAGACTCAAAATGACAGGTTTTGAAACATAACTCCAAAAATACACATGCAAAATGTCTAATAATGCCTGAAGAAATGCATCTTCGAGAGTTTTCCTGAAAAAAAAAACATTTGGTAAGGTTTGCAAAAACAAAATTTGATTTGTTACTCAATTTGACAGTAATGTACTTAGAATCCTGAGATAAAGCGAAAAAAGCAATAAAAATGTATTCCAACATAATTCTAAATCCAAACGTGCAAAATGTCTAAAAATGCCTGTGATATTGAATACAGGTGAGTTTTACTAAATACAGATGTTTTTCTATGGTTTGCAAATACAAAAATGAGGTTTTACTCAATATGACTGTATACTGTAACACTCAATATGACAGTTATTTAAACATAACTCCTACACCACACATGAAAAATGGCTAATAATGCCTGAAATAATGCATCTTTGGGAGTTTTACTCGAAACATATGCTTTTTTAAATCTTGAAAATGCAAAAAGTAGTTTTTTACTCAATATGACTATAATAGTCTTAGAATCCTGAGATAATGCGAAAAAAGCAATAAAAATGTAATCAAACATAACTTCTAAACAACACATGCAAAATGGCTAATAATGCCTAGAGATATGTTTTTTTGTTAGTTGTAGTAGAAAAATGATCTTTTGTAAGGTTTGCAAATACACAAGTTAGTTTTTTTATTCAACATAATTGTTTAACTGTCATACTAAATATGAAAGGTTTATAATCATAACTCCAAAACGAAATATGAAATGTGTCTTAAAAAGCCTTTAATATTGAATTTATGTAAGTTTTAGCAGAATCAGGTATTTTGGAAAGAATCACAAATACAAATTTTAGATTTTACTGGCCTCATATTGGTCACACTCAAAATGACAGTTTTTGAAACATAACTCCAAAAATACACATGCAAAATGTCTAATAATGCCTGAAGAAATGCATCTCCGAGAGTTTTCCTGAAAAAAAAAACATTTGGTAAGGTTTGCGAAAACAAAATTTGATTTGTTACTCAATTTGACAGTAATGTACTTAGAATCCTGAGATAATGATAAAAAAGCAATAAAAATGTATTCCAACATAATTCCTAATCCAAACGTGCAAAATGTCTAAAAATGCCTGTGATATTGAATACTTGTGAGTTTTACTAGATACAGATGTTTTTCTGTGGTTTGCAAATACAAAAATGAGGTTTTACTCAATATGACTGTATACTGTAACACTCAATATGACAGTAATTTAAACCTAACTCCTACACCACACACTATAAATAGCTAATAATGCCTGAAATAATGCATCTTTGGGAGTTTTACTCGAAACATATGCTTTTTTAAATCTTGCAAGTGCAAAAAGCAGTTTTTTACTCAATGTGACTATAATAGTCTTACAATCCTGAGATAATTCGAAGAAAACAATAAAAATGTATTCAAACATAACTTCTTAAAAACACATGCAAAATGGCTAATAATGCCTAGAGATATGTTTTTTGGTTAGTTGTACTCGAAAAATTATCTTTTGTAAGGTTTGCAAGGACACAAGTTAGTTTTTTAGTTCAATTTATCAGTGTAACTGTCATACTAAATATGAAAGGTTTATAATCATAACTCCAAAACCAAATATGAAATTTGTCTTAAAAAGCCTTTAATGTTGAATTTATGTAAGTTTTAGCAGAATCAGGTATTTTGGAAAGAACCACATATACAAATATTAGATTTTACTGGCCTCATATTGGTCACACTCAAAATGACAGTTTTTGAAACATAACTCCAAAAATACACATGCAAAATGTCTAATAATGCCTGAAGAAATGTATCTTCGAGATTTTTCCTGAAAAAAAAAAATTGGTAAGGTTTGCCAAAACAAAATTTGATTTGTTACTCAATTTGACAGTAATGTACTTAGAATCCTGAGATAATGCGAAAAAAACAATAAAAATGTATTCCAACATAATTCTAAATCCAAACGTGCAAAATGTCTAAAAATGCCTGTGATATTGAATACTTGTGAGTTTTACTAGATACAGTTGTTTTTCTATGGTTTGCAAATGCAAAAATGAGGTTTTACTCAATATGACTGTATACTGTAACAGTCAATATGACAGTTATTTAAACATAACTCCTACACCACACATGATAAATAGCTAATAATGCCTGAAATAATGCATCTTTGGGAGTTTTACTCGAAACATATGCTTTTTTAAATCTTGCAAGTGCAAAAAGCAGTTTTTTACTCAATGTGACTATAATAGTCTTACAATCCTGAGATAATGCGAAAAAAGCAATAAAAATGTATTCAAACATAACTTCTAAACAACACATGCAAAATGGCTAATAATGCCTAGAGATATGTTTTTTGGTTAGTTGTACTCGAAAAATGATCTTTTGTAAGGTTTGCAAGGACACAAGTTAGTTTTTTTGTTCAATATAACAGTGTAACTGTCATACTAAATATGAAAGGTTTATAATCATAACTCCAAAACCAAATATGAAATTTGTCTTAAAAAGCCTGTAATATTGAATTTATGTAAGTTTTAGCATAATCAGGTATTTTGGAAAGAATCACAAATACAAATATTAGATTTTACTGGCCTCATATTGGTCACACTCAAAATGACAGTTTTTGAAACATAACTCCAAAAATACACATGCAAAATGTCTAATAATGCCCGAAGAAAAGCATCTTCGAGAGTTTTCCAGAAAAAAAAAAACATTTGGTAAGATTTGCAAAAACAAAATTTGATTTGTTACTCAATATGACAGTAATGTACTTAGAATCCTGAGATAATGCGAAAAAAGCAATAAAAATGTATTCCAACATAATTCCTAATCCAAACGTGCAAAGTGTCTAAAAATGCCTGTGATATTGAATACATGTGAGTTTTACTAGATACAGTTGTTTTTCTATAGTTTGCAAATACAAAAATGAGGTATTACTCAATATGACTGTATACTGTAACACTCAATATGACAGTTATTTAAACATAACTCCTACACCACACATGGAAAATGGCTAATAATGCTTGAAATAATGCATCTTTGGGAGTTTTACTCGAAACATATGCTTTTTTAAATCTTGCAAATGCAAAAAGTAGTTTTTTACTCAATATGACTATAAGGTTCTTAGAATCCTGAGATAATGCGAAAAAAGCAATAAAAATGTATTCAAACATAACTTCTAAACAACACATGCAAAATGGCTAATAATGCCTAGAGATATGTATTTTTGTTAGTAGTACTAGAAAAATGATCTTTTGTAAGGTTTTTAAAGACACAAGTTAGTTTTTTTATTCAATATAACAGTGTGACTGTCAACCTAAACATGAAAGGTTTATAATCATAACTCCAAAACCAAACATGAACTTTGTCTAAAAAAGCCTGTAATATTGAATTTATGTGAGTTTGACCTGAATCAGGTATTTTGGAAAGGTTCAAAAATACAAAAATCAGGTTTTACTGGCCTCATATTGGTCAAACTCAAAATGTCAGTTTATGAAACATAACTCCAAAATACACATGCAATATGTCTAATAATGCCTGAAGAAATGCATCTTTGAGAGTTTTCCTGAAAAAAAAACATTTGGTACCGTTTGCAAAAACAAAAAGTAATGTTTTACTCAATTTGACAGTAATGTACTTAGAATCCTGAGATAATGCGAATAAAGCAATAAAAATGTATTCCAACATAATTCCTAATCCAAACGTGCAAAGTGTCTAAAAATGCCTGTGATATTGAATACATGTGAGTTCTACTAGATACAGTTGTTTTTCTATGGTTTGCAAATACAAAAATGAGGTATTACTCAATATGACTGTATACTGTAACACTCAATATGACAGTTATTTAAACATAACTCCTACACCACACATGGAAAATGGCTAATAATGCCTGAAATAATGCATCTTTGGGAGTTTTACTGGAAACATATGCTTTTTTAAATCTTGCAAATGCAAAAAGTAGTTTTTTACTCAATATGACTATAATGCTCTTAGAATCCTGAGATAATGCGAAAAAACCAATAAAAATGTATTCAAACATAACTTCTAAACAACACCTGCAAAATGGCTAATAATGCCTAGAGATATGTATTTTTGTTAGTAGTACTAGAAAAATGATCTTTTGTAAGGTTTCTAAAGACACAAGTTAGTTTTTTTATTCAATATAACAGTGTGACTGTCAACCTAAACATGAAAGGTTTATAATCATAACTCCAAAACCAAACATGAACTTTGTCTAAAAAAGCCTGTAATATTGAATTTATGTGAGTTTGACCTGAATCAGGTATTTTGGAAAGGTTCAAAAATACAAAAATCAGGTTTTACTGGCCTCATATTGGTCAAACTCAAAATGTCAGTTTATGAAACATAACTCCAAAAATACACATGCAATATGTCTAATAATGCCTGAAAAAATGCATCTTTGAGAGTTTTCCTGAAAAAAAAACATTTGGTACCGTTTGCAAAAACAAAAAGTAATGTTTTACTCAAAATTTACAGTAATGTACTTAGAATCCTGAGATAATGCGAATAAAGCAATAAAAATGTATTCCAACATAATTCCTAATCCAAACGTGCAAAGTGTCGAAAAATGCCTGTGATATTGAATACATGTGAGTTTTACTAGATACAGTTGTTTTTCTATAGTTTGCAAATACAAAAATTAGGTATTACTCAATATGACTGTATACTGTAACACTCAATATGACAGTTATTTAAACATAACTCCTACACCACACATGGAAAATGGCTAATAATGCTTGAAATAATGCATCTTTGGGAGTTTTACTCGAAACATATGCTTTTTTAAATCTTGCAAATGCAAAAAGTAGTTTTTTACTCAATATGACTATAATGTTCTTAGAATCCTGAGATAATGCGAAAAAAGCAATAAAAATGTATTCAAACATAACTTCTAAACAACACATGCAAAATGGCTAATAATGCCTAGAGATATGTATTTTTGTTAGTAGTACTAGAAAAATGATCTTTTGTAAGGTTTCTAAAGACACAAGTTAGTTGTTTTATTCAATATAACAGTGTGACTGTCAACCTAAATATAAATGGTTTATAATCATAACTCCAAAACCAAACATGAAATGTGTCTAAAAAAGCCTGTAATATTGAATTTATGTGAGTTTGACCTGAATCAGGTATTTTGGAAAGGTTCAAAAATACAAAAATCAGGTTTTACTGGCCTCATATTGGTCAAACTCAAAATGTCAGTTTATGAAACATAACTCCAAAAATACACATGCAATATGTCTAATAATGCCTGAAGAAATGCATCTTTGAGAGTTTTCCTGAAAAAAAAGATTTGGTGCCGTTTGCAAAAACAAAAAGTAATGTTTTACTCAATTTGACAGTAATGTACTTAGAATCCTGAGATAATGCGAATAAAGCAATAAAAATTTATTCCAACATAATTCCTAATCCAAACGTGCAAAGTGTCTAAAAATGCCTGTGATATTGAATACATGTGAGTTGTACTAGATACAGTTGTTTTTCTATGGTTTGCAAATACAAAAATGAGGTATTACTCAATATGACTGTATACTGTAACACTCAATATGACAGTTATTTAAACATAACTCCTACACCACACATGGAAAATGGCTAATAATGCCTGAAATAATGCATCTTTGGGACTTTTACTCGAAACATATGCTTTTTTAAATCTTGCAAATGCAAAAAGTAGTTTTTTACTCAATATGACTATAATGCTCTTAGAATCCTGAGATAATGCGAAAAAAGCAATAAAAATGTATTCAAACATAACTTCTAAACAACACATGCAAAATGGCTAATAATGCCTAGAGATATGTATTTTTGTTAGTAGTACTAGAAAAATGATCTTTTGTAAGGTTTCTAAAGACACAAGTTAGTTTTTTTATTCAATATAACAGTGTGACTGTCAACCTAAATATGAAAGGTTTATAATCATAACTCCAAAACCAAACATGAAATGTGTCTAAAAAAGCCTGTAATATTGAATTTATGTGAGTTTGACCTGAATCAGGTATTTTGGAAAGGTTCAAAAATACAAAAATCAGGTTTTACTGGCCTCATATTGGTCAAACTCAAAAGGTCAGTTTATGAAACATCCATCCATCCATCCATTTTCTACCGCTTATTCCCTTTCGGGAAACATAACTCCAAAAATACACATGCAATATGTCTAATAATGCCTGAAGAAATGCATCTTTGAGAGTTTTCCTGAAAAAAAAAACATTTGGTACCGTTTGCAAAAACAAAAAGTAATGTTTTACTCAATTTGACAGTAATGTACTTAGAATCCTGAGATAATGCGAATAAAGCAATAAAAATGTATTCCAACATAATTCCTAATCCAAACGTGCAAAGTGTCTAAAAATGCCTTTGATATTGAATACATGTGAGTTTTACTAGATACAGTTGTTTTTCTATGGTTTGCAAATACAAAAATGAGGTATTAGTCAATATGACTGTATACTGTAACACTCAATATGACAGTTATTTAAACATAACTCCTACACCACACATGGAAAATGGCTAATAATGCCTGAAATAATGCATCTTTGGGAGTTTTACTGGAAATATATGCTTTTTTAAATCTTGCAAATGCAAAAAGTAGTTTTTTACTCAATATGACTATAATGCTCTTAGAATCCTGAGATAATGCGAAAAAAGCAATACAAATGTATTCAAACATAACTTCTAAACAACACATGCAAAATGGCTAATAATGCCTAGAGATATGTATTTTTGTTAGTAGTACTAGAAAAATGATCTTTTGTAAGGTTTCTAAAGACACAAGTGAGTTTTTTTATTCAATATAACAGTGTGACTGTCAACCTAAACATGAAAGGTTTATAATCATAACTCCAAAACCAAACATGAACTTTGTCTAAAAAAGCCTGTAATATTGAATTTATGTGAGTTTGACCTGAATCAGGTATTTTGGAAAGGTTCAAAAATACAAAAATCAGGTTTTACTGGCCTCATATTGGTCAAACACAAAAGGTCAGTTTATGAAACATAACTCCAAAAATACACATGCAATATGTCTAATAATGCCTGAAGAAATGCATCTTTGAAAGTTTTCCTGAAAAAAAAACATTTGGTACCGTTTGCAAAAACAAAAAGTAATGTTTTACTCAATTTGACAGTAATGTACTTAGAATCCTGAGATAATGCGAATAAAGCAATAAAAATGTATTCCAACATAATTCCTAATCCAAACGTGCAAAGTGTCTAAAAATGCCTGTGATATCGAATATATGTGAGTTTTACTAGATACAGTTGTTTTTCTATGGTTTGCAAATACAAAAATGAGGTATTACTCAATATGACTGTATACTGTAACACTCAATATGACAGTTATTTAAACATAACTCCTACACCACACATGGAAAATGGCTAATAATGCCTGAAATAATGCATCTTTGGAAGTTTTACTCGAAACAAATGCTTTTTTAAATCTTGCAAATGCAAAAAGTAGTTTTTTACTCAATATGACTATAATGTTCTTAGAATCCTGAGATAATGCGAAAAAAGCAATAAAAATGTATTCAAACATAACTTCTAAACAACACATGCAAAATGGCTAATAATGCCTAGAGATATGTATTTTTGTTAGTGGTACTAGAAAAATGATCTTTTGTAAGGTTTCTAAAGACAAAAGTTAGTTTTTTTATTCAATATAACAGTGTGACTGTCAACCTAAATATGAAAGGTTTATAATCATAACTCCAAAACCAAACATGGAATGTGTCTAAAAAAGCCTGTAATATTGAATTTATGTGAGTTTGACCTGAATCAGGTATTTTGGAAAGGTTCAAAAATACAAAAATCAGGTTTTACTGGCCTCATATTGGTCAAACTCAAAATGTCAGTTTATGAAACATAACTCCAAAAATACACATGCAATATGTCTAATAATGCCTGAAGAAATGCATCTTTGAGAGTTTTCCTGAAAAAAAACCATTTGGTACCGTTTGCAAAAACAAAAAGTAATGTTTTACTCAATTTGACAGTAATGTACTTAGAATCCTGAGATAATGCGAATAAAGCAATAAAAATGTATTCCAACATAATTCCTAATCCAAACGTGCAAAGTGTCTAAAAATGCCTGTGATATTGAATACATGTGAGTTTTACTAGATACAGTTGTTTTTCTATGGTTTGCAAATACAAAAATGAGGTATTACTCAATATGACTGTATACTGTAACACTCAATATGACAGTTATTTAAACATAACTCCTACACCACACATGAAAAATGGCTAATAATGCCTGAAATAATGCATCTTTGGGAGTTTTACTCGAAACATATGCTTTTTTAAATCTTGCAAATGCAAAAAGTAGTTTTTTACTCAATATGACTATAATGCGCTTAGAATCCTGAGATAATGCGAAAAAAGCAATAAAAATGTATTCAAACATAACTTCTAAACAACACATGCAAAATGGCTAATAATGCCTAGAGATATGTATTTTTGTTAGTAGTACTAGAAAAATGATCTTTTGTAAGGTTTCTAAAGACACAAGTTAGTTTTTTTATTCAATATAACAGTGTGACTGTCAACCTAAACATGAAAGGTTTATAATCATAACTCCAAAACCAAACATGAACTTTGTCTAAAAAAGCCTGTAATATTGAATTTATGTGAGTTTGACCTGAATCAGGTATTTTGGAAAGGTTCAAAAATACAAAAATCAGGTTTTACTGGCCTCATATTGGTCAAACTCAAAATGTCAGTTTATGAAACATAACTCCAAAAATACACATGCAATATGTCTAATAATGCCTGAAGAAATGCATCTTTGAGAGTTTTCCTGAAAAAAAAACATTTGGTACCGTTTGCAAAAACAAAAAGTAATGTTTTACTCAATTTGACAGTAATGTACTTAGAATCCTGAGATAATATGAATAAAGCAATAAAAATGTATTCCAACATAATTCCTAATCCAAACGTGCAAAGTGTCTAAAAATGCCTGTGATATTGAATACATGTGAGTTTTACTAGATACCGTTGTTTTTCTATGGTTTGCAAATACAAAAATTAGGTATTACTCAATATGACTGTATACTGTAACACTCAATATGACAGTTATTTAAACATAACTCCTACACCACACATGGAAAATGGCTAATAATGCTTGAAATAATGCATCTTTGGGAGTTTCACTCGAAACATATGCTTTTTTAAATCTTGCAAATGCAAAAAGTAGTTTTTTACTCAATATGACTATAATGTTCTTAGAATCCTGAGATAATGCGAAAAAAGCAATACAAATGTATTCCAACATAATTCCTAATCCAAACGTGCAAAGTTTCTAAAAATGCCTGTGATATTGAATACATGTGAGTTTTACTAGATACAGTTGTTTTTCTATGGTTTGCAAATACAAAAATGAGGTATTACTCAATATGACTGTATACTTTAACACTCAATATGACTGTTATTTAAACATAACTCCTACACCACACATGGAAAATGGCTAATAATGCCTGAAATAATGCATCTTTGGGAGTTTTACTCGAAACATATGCTTTTTTAAATCTTGCAAATGCAAAAAGTAGTTTTTTACTCAATATGACTATAATGTTCTTAGAATCCTGAGATAATGCGAAAAAAGCAATAAAAATGTATTCAAACATAACTTCTAAACAACACATGCAAAATGGCTAATAATGCCTAGAGATATGTATTTTTGTTAGTAGTACTAGAAAAATTATCTTTTGTAAGGTTTCTAAAGACACAAGTTAGTTTTTTTATTCAATATAACAGTGTGACTGTCAACCTAAGCATGAAAGGTTTATAATCATAACTCCAAAACCAAACATGAACTTTGTCTAAAAAAGCCTGGAATATTGAATTTATGTGAGTTTGACCTGAATCAGGTATTTTGGAAAGGTTCAAAAATACAAAATCAGGTTTTACTGGCCTCATATTGGTCAAACTCAAAATGTCAGTTTATGAAACATAACTCCAAAAATACACATGCAATATGTCTAATAATGCCTGAAGAAATGCATCTTTGAGAGTTTTCCTGAAAAAAAACATTTGGTGCCGTTTGCAAAAACAAAAAGTAATGTTTTACTCAATTTGACAGTAATGTACTTAGAATCCTGAGATAATGCGAATAAAGCAATAAAAATGTATTCCAACATAATTCCTAATCCAAACGTGCAAAGTGTCTAAAAATGCCTGTGATATTGAATACATGTGAGTTGTACTAGATACAGTTGTTTTTCTATGGTTTGCAAATACAAAAATGAGGTATTACTCAATATGACTGTATACTGTAACACTCAATATGACAGTTATTTAAACATAACTCCTACACCACACATGGAAAATGGCTATTAATGCCTGAAATAATGCATCTTTGGGAGTTTTACTCGAAACATATGCTTTTTTAAATCTTGCAAATGCAAAAAGTAGTTTTTTACTCAATATGACTATAATGCTCTTAGAATCCTGAGATAATGCGAAAAAAGCAATAAAAATGTATTCAAACATAACTTCTAAACAACACATGCAAAATGGCTAATAATGCCTAGAGATATGTATTTGTGTTAGTAGTACTAGAAAAATGATCTTTTGTAAGGTTTCTAAAGACACAAGTTAGTTTTTTTATTCAATATAACAGTGTGACTGTCAACCTAAACATGAAAGGTTTATAATCATAACTCCAAAACCAAACATGAACTTTGTCTAAAAAAGCCTGTAATATTGAATTTATGTGAGTTTGACCTGAATCAGGTATTTTGGAAAGGTTCAAAAATACAAAAATCAGGTTTTACTGGCCTCATATTGGTCAAACTCAAAAGGTCAGTTTATGAAACATAACTCCAAAAATACACATGCAATATGTCTAATAATGCCTGAAGAAATGCATCTTTGAGAGTTTTCCTGAAAAAAAAAAACATTTGGTACCGTTTTCAAAAACAAAAAGTAATGTTTTACTCAATTTGACAATAATGTACTTAGAATCCTGAGATAATGCGAATAAAGCAATAAAAAAGTATTCCAACATAATTCCTAATCCAAACGTGCAAAGTGTCTAAAAATGCCTGTGATATTGAATACATGTGAGTTTTACTAGATACAGTTGTTTTTCTATAGTTTGCAAATACAAAAATGAGGTATTACTCAATATGACTGTATACTGTAACACTCAATATGACAGTTATTTAAACCCAACTTATACACCACACATGGAAAATGGCTAATAATGCCAGAAATAATGCATCTTTGGGAGTTTTACTCGAAACAAATGCTTTTTTAAATCTTGCAAATGCAAAAAGTAGTTTTTTACTCAATATGACTATAATGTTCTTAGAATCCTGAGATAATGCGAAAAAAGCAATAAAAATGTATTCAAACATAACTTCTAAACAACACATGCAAAATAGCTAATAATGCCTAGAGATGTGTATTTTTGTTAGTAGTACTAGAAAAATGATCTTTTGTAAGGTTTCTAAAGACACAAGTTAGTTTTTTTATTCAATATAACAGTGTGACTGTCAACCTAAATATGAAAGGTTTATAATCATAACTCCAAAACCAAACATGAAATGTGTCTAAAAAAGCCTGTAATATTGAATTTATGTGAGTTTGACCTGAATCAGGTATTTTGGAAAGGTTCAAAAATACAAAAATCAGGTTTTACTGGCCTCATATTGGTCAAACTCAAAATGTCAGTTTATGAAACATAACTCCAAAAATACACATGCAATATGTCTAATAATGCCTGAAGAAATGCATCTTTGAGAGTTTTCCTGAAAAAAAACATTTGGTGCCGTTTGCAAAAACAAAAAGTAATGTTTTACTTAATTTGACAGTAATGTACTTAGAATCCTGAGATAATGCGAATAAAGCAATAAAAATGTATTCCAACATAATTCCTAATCCAAACGTGCAAAGTGTCTAAAAATGCCTGTGATATTGAATACATGTGAGTTTTACTAGATACAGTTGTTTTTCTATGGTTTGCAAATACAAAAATGAGGTATTACTCAATATGACTGTATACTGTAACACTCAATATGACAGTTATTTAAACATAACTCCTACACCACACATGGAAAATGGCTAATAATGCTTGAAATAATGCATCTTTGGGAGTTTTACTCGAAACATATGCTTTTTAAATCTTGCAAATGCAAAAAGTAGTTTTTTACTCAATATGACTATAATGTTCTTAGAATCCTGAGATAATGCGAAAAAAGCAATAAAAATGTATTCAAACATAACTTCTAAACAACACATGCAAAATGGCTAATAATGCCTAGAGATATGTATTTTTGTTAGTAGTACTAGAAAAATGATCTTTTGTAAGGTTTCTAAAGACACAAGTTAGTTTTTTTATTCAATATAACAGTGTGACTGTCAACCTAAATATGAAAGGTTTATAATCATAACTCCAAAACCAAACATGAAATGTGTCTAAAAAAGCCTGTAATATTGAATTTATGTGAGTTTGACCTGAATCAGGTATTTTGGAAAGGTTCAAAAATACAAAAATCAGGTTTTACTGGCCTCATATTGGTCAAACTCAAAATGTCAGTTTATGAAACATAACTCCAAAAATACACATGCAATATGTCTAATAATGCCTGAACAAATGCATCTTTGAGAGTTTTCCTGAAAAAAAACATTTGGTACCGTTTGCAAAAACAAAAAGTAATGTTTTACTCAATTTGACAGTAATGTACTTAGAATCCTGAGATAATGCGAATAAAGCAATACAAATGTATTCCAACATAATTCCTAATCCAAACGTGCAAAGTGTCTAAAAATGCCTGTGATATTGAATACATGTGAGTTTTACTAGATACAGTTGTTTTTCTATGGTTTGCAAATACAAAAATGAGGTATTACTCAATATGACTGTATACTGTAACACTCAATATGACAGTTATTTAAACATAACTCCTACACTACACATGGAAAATGGCTAATAATGCCTGAAATAATGCATCTTTGGGAGTTTTACTCGAAACAAATGCTCTTTTAAATCTTGCAAATGCAAAAAGTAGTTTTTTACTCAATATGACTATAATGTTCTTAGAATCCTGAGATAATGCGAAAAAAGCAATAAAAATGTATTCAAACATAACTTCTAAACAACACATGCAAAATGGCTAATAATAGCTAGAGATATATATTTTTGTTAGTAGTACTAGAAAAATGATCTTTTGTAAGGTTTCTAAAGACACAAGTTAGTTTTTTTATTCAATATAACAGTGTGACTGTCAACCTAAATATGAAAGGTTTATAATCATAACTCCCAAACCAAACATGAAATGTGTCTAAAAAAGCCTGTAATATTGAATTTATGTGAGTTTGACCTGAATCAGGTATTTTGGAAAGGTTCAAAAATACAAAAATCAGGTTTTACTGGCCTCATATTGGTCAAACTCAAAATGTCAGTTTATGAAACATAACTCCAAAAATACACATGCAATATGTCTAATAATGCCTGAAGAAATGCATCTTTGAGAGTTTTCCTGAAAAAAACATTTGGTACCGTTTGCAAAAACAAAAAGTAATGTTTTACTCAATTTGACAGTAATGTACTTAGAATCCTGAGATAATGCGAATAAAGCAATACAAATGTATTCCAACATAATTCCTAATCCAAACGTGCAAAGTGTCTAAAAATGCCTGTGATATTGAATACATGTGAGTTTTACTAGATACAGTTGTTTTTCTATAGTTTGCAAATACAAAAATGAGGTATTACTCAATATGACTGTATACTGTAACACTCAATATGACAGTTATTTAAACAAAACTCCTACAACACACATGGAAAATGGCTAATAATGCCTGAAATAATGCATCTTTGGGAGTTTTACTCGAAACATATGCTTTTTTAAATCTTGCAAATGCAAAAAGTAGTTTTTTACTCAATATGACTATAATGTTCTTAGAATCCTGAGATAATGCGAAAAAAGCAATACAAATGTATTCAAACATAACTTCTAAACAACACATGCAAAAAGGCTAATAATGCCTAGAGATATGTATTTTTGTTAGTAGTACTAGAAAAATGATCTTTTGTAAGGTTTCTAAAGACACAAGTTAGTTTTTTTTATTCAATATAACAGTGTGACTGTCAACCTAAATATGAAAGGTTTATAATCATAACTCCAAAACCAAACATGAACTTTGTCTAAAAAAAGCCTGTAATATTGAATTTATGTGAGTTTGACCTGAATCAGGTATTTTGGAAAGGTTCAAAAATACAAAAATCAGGTTTTACTGGCCTCATATTGATCAAACTCAAAATGTCAGTTTATGAAACATAACTCCAAAAATACACATGCAATATGTCTAATAATGCCTGAAGAAATGCATCTTTGAGAGTTTTCCTGAAAAAAAAAAAACATTTGGTACCGTTTGCAAAAACAAAAAGTAATGTTTTACTCAATTTGACAGTAATGTACTTAGAATCCTGAGATAATGCGAATAAAGCAATAAAAATGTATTCCAACATAATTCCTAATCCAAACGTGCAAAGTGTCTAAAAATGCCTGTGATATTGAATACATGTGAGTTTTACTAGATACAGTTGTTTTTCTATGGTTTGCAAATACAAAAATGAGGTATTACTCAATATGACTGTATACTGTAACACTCAATATGACAGTTATTTAAACATAACTCCTACACCACACATGGAAAATGGCTAATAATGCTTGAAATAATGCATCTTTGGGAGTTTTACTGGAAACATATGCTTTTTTAAATCTTGCAAATGCAAAAAGTAGTTTTTTACTCAATATGACTATAATGTTCTTAGAATCCTGAGATAATGCGAAAAAAGCAATAAAAGTGTATTCAAACATAACTTCTAAACAACACATGCAAAATGGCTAATAATGCCTAGAGATATGTATTTTTGTTAGTAGTACTAGAAAAATGATCTTTTGTAAGGTTTCTAAAGACACAAGTTAGTTTTTTTATTCAATATAACAGTGTGACTGTCAACCTAAATATGAAACGTTTATAATCATAACTCCAAAACCAAACATGAACTTTGTCTAAAAAAGCCTGTAATATTGAATTTATGTGAGTTTGACCTGAATCAGGTATTTTGGAAAGGTTCAAAAATACAAAAATCAGGTTTTACTGGCCTCATATTGGTCAAACTCAAAATGTCAGTTTATGAAACATAACTCCAAAAATACACATGCAATATGTCTAATAATGCCTGAAGAAATGCATCTTTGAGAGTTTTCCTGAAAAAAAACATTTGGTACCGTTTGCAAAAACAAAAAGTAATGTTTTACTCAATTTGACAGTAATGTACTTAGAATCCGGAGATAATGCGAATAAAGCAATAAAAATGTATTCCAACATAATTCCTAATCCAAACGTGCAAAGTGTCTAAAAATGCCTGTGATATTGAATACATGTGAGTTTTACTAGATACAGTTGTTTTTCTATAGTTTGCAAATACAAAAATGAGGTATTACTCAATATGACTGTATACTGTAACACTCAATATGACAGTTATTTAAACATAACTCCTACACCACACATGGAAAATGGCTAATAATGCTTGAAATAATGCATCTTTGGGAGTTTTACTCGAAACATATGCTTTTTTAAATCTTGCAAATGCAAAAAGTAGTTTTTTACTCAATATGACTATAATGTTCTTAGAATTCTGAGATAATGCGAAAAAAGCAATAAAAATGTATTCAAACATAACTTCTAAACAACACATGCAAAATGGCTAATAATGCCTAGAGATATGTATTTTTGTTAGTAGTACTAGAAAAATGATCTTTTGTCAGGTTTTTAAAGACACAAGTTAGTTTTTTTATTCAATATAACAGTGTGACTGTCAACCTAAACATGAAAGGTTTATAATCATAACTCCAAAACCAAACATGAACTTTGTCTAAAAAAGCCTGTAATATTGAATTTATGTGAGTTTGACCTGAATCAGGTATTTTGGAAAGGTTCAAAAATACAAAAATCAGGTTTTACTGGCCTCATATTGGTCAAACACAAAAGGTCAGTTTATGAAACATAACTCCAAAAATACACATGCAATATGTCTAATAATGCCTGAAGAAATGCATCTTTGAAAGTTTTCCTGAAAAAAAAAAACATTTGGTACCGTTTGCAAAAACAAAAAGTAATGTTTTACTCAATTTGACAGTAATGTACTTAGAATCCTGAGATAATGCGAATAAAGCAATAAAAATGTATTCCAACATAATTCCTAATCCAAACGTGCAAAGTGTCTAAAAATGCCTGTGATATCGAATACATGTGAGTTTTACTGGATACAGTTGTTTTTCTATGGTTTGCAAATACAAAAATGAGGTATTACTCAATATGACTGTATACTGTAACACTCATCATGACAGTTATTTAAACATAACTCCTACACCACACATGGAAAATGGCTAATAATGCCTGAAATAATGCATCTTTGGGAGTTTTACTCGAAACAAATGCTTTTTTAAATCTTGCAAATGCAAAAAGTAGTTTTTTACTCAATATGACTATAATGCTCTTAGAATCCTGAGATAATGCGAAAAAAGCAATAAAAATGTATTCAAACATAACTCCTAAACAACACATGCAAAATGGCTAATAATGCCTAGAGATATGTAGTTGTGTTAGTAGTACTAGAAAAATGATCTTTTGTAAGGTTTCTAAAGACACAAGTTAGTTTTTTTATTCAATATAACAGTGTGACTGTCAACCTAAACATGAAAGGTTTATAATCATAACTCCAAAACCAAACATGAACTTTGTCTAAAAAAGCCTGTAATATTGAATTTATGTGAGTTTGACCTGAATCAGGTATTTTGGAAAGGTTAAAAAATACAAAAATCAGGTTTTACTGGCCTCATATTGGTCAAACTCAAAATGTCAGTTTATGAAACATAACTCCAAAAATACACATGCAATATGTCTAATAATGCCTGAAGAAATGCATCTTTGAGAGTTTTCCTGAAAAAAAAAAACATTTGGTACCGTTTGCAAAAACAAAAAGTAATGTTTTACTCAATTTGACAGTAATGTACTTAGAATCCTGAGATAATGCGAATAAAGCAATAAAAATGTATTCCAACATAATTCCTAATCCAAACGTGCAAAGTGTCTAAAAATGCCTGTGATATTGAATACATGTGAGTTTTACTAGATACAGTTGTTTTTCTATGGTTTGCAAATACAAAAATGAGGTATTACTCAATATGACTGTATACTGTAACACTCAATATGACAGTTATTTAAACATAACTCCTACACCACACATGGAAAATGGCTAATAATGCCTGAAATAATGCATCTTTGGGAGTTTTACTCGAAACATATGCTTTTTTAAATCTTGCAAATGCAAAAGTAGTTTTTTACTCAATATGACTATAATGCTCTTAGAATCCTGAGATAATGCAAAAAAAGCAATAAAAATGTATTCAAACATAACTTCTAAACAACACATGCAAAATGGCTAATAATGCCTAGAGATATGTATTTTTGTTAGTAGTACTAGAAAAATGATCTTTTGTAAGGTTTCTAAAGACACACGTTAGTTTTTTTATTCAATATAACAGTGTGACTGTCAACCTAAATATGAAAGGTTTATAATCATAACTCCAAAACCAAACATGAAATGTGTCTAAAAAAAAGCCTGTAATATAGAATTTATGTGAGTTTGACCTGAATCAGGTATTTTGGAAAGGTTCAAAAATACAAAAATCAAGTTTTACTGGCCTCATATTGGTCAAACTCAAAATGTCAGTTTATGAAACATAACTCCAAAAATACACATGCAATATGTCTAATAATGCCTGAAGAAATGCATCTTTGAGAGTTTTCCTGAAAAAAAAACATTTGATACCGTTTGCAAAAACAAAAAGTAATGTTTTACTCAATTTGACAGTAATGTACTTAGAATCCTGAGATAATGCGAATAAAGCAATAAAAATGTATTCCAACATAATTCCTAATCCAAACGTGCAAAGTGTCTAAAAATGCCTGTGATATTGAATACATGTGAGTTTTACTAGATACAGTTGTTTTTCTATAGTTTGCAAATACAAAAATGAGGTATTATTCAATATGACTGTATACTGTAACACTCAATATGACAGTTATTTAAACATAACTCCTACACCACACATGGAAAATGGCTAATAATGCCTGAAATAATGCATCTTTGGGAGTTTTACTCGAAACATATGCTTTTTTAAATCTTGCAAATGCAAAAAGTAGTTTTTTACTCAATATGACTATAATGTTCTTAGAATCCTGAGATAATGCGAAAAAAGCAATAAAAATGTATTCAAACATAACTTCTAAACAACACATGCAAAATGGCTAATAATGCCTAGAGATATGTATTTTTGTTAGTAGTACTAGAAAATGATCTTTTGTAAGGTTTTTAAAGACACAAGTTAGTTTTTTTATTCAATATAACAGTGTGACTGTCAACCTAAACATGAAAGGTTTATAATCATAACTCCAAAACCAAACATGAACTTTGTCTAAAAAAGCCTGTAATATTGAATTTATGCGAGTTTGACCTGAATCAGGTATTTTGGAAAGGTTCACAAATACAAAAATCAGGTTTTACTGGCCTCATATTGGTCAAACTCAAAATGTCAGTTTATGAAACATAACTCCAAAAATACACATGCAATATGTCTAATAATGCCTGAAAAAATGCATCTTTGAGAGTTTTCCTGAAAAAAAAACATTTGGTACCGTTTGCAAAAACAAAAAGTAATGTTTTACTCAATTTGACAGTAATGTACTTAGAATCCTGAGATAATGCGAATAAAGCAATAAAAATGTATTCCAACATAATTCCTAATCCAAACGTGCAAAGTGTCTAAAAATGCCTGTGATATTGAATACATGTGAGTTTTACTAGATACAGTTGTTTTTCTATAGTTTGCAAATACAAAAATGAGGTATTACTCAATATGACTGTATACTGTAACACTCAATATGACAGTTATTTAAACATAACTCCTACACCACACATGGAAAATGGCTAATAATGCCTGAAATAATGCATCTTTGGGAGTTTTACTGGAAACATATGCTTTTTTAAATCTTGCAAATGCAAAAAGTAGTTTTTTACTCAATATGACTATAATGCTCTTAGAATCCTGAGATAATGCGAAAAAACCAATAAAAATGTATTCAAACATAACTTCTAAACAACACATGCAAAATGGCTAATAATGTCTAGAGATATGTATTTTTGTTAGTAGTACTAGAAAAATGATCTTTTGTAAGGTTTCTAAAGACACAAGTTAGTTTTTTTATTCAATATAACAGTGTGACTGTCAACCTAAATATGAAAGGTTTATAATCATAACTCCAAAACCAAACATGAAATGTGTCCAAAAAAAGCCTGTAATATTGAATTTATGTGAGTTTGACCTGAATCAGGTATTTTGGAAAGGTTCAAAAATACAAAAATCAGGTTTTACTGGCCTCATATTGGTCAAACTCAAAATGTCAGTTTATGAAACATAACTCCAAAAATACACATGCAATATGTCTAATAATGCCTGAAGAAATGCATCTTTGAGAGTTTTACTGAAAAAAAAACATTTGGTACCGTTTGCAAAAACAAAAAGTAATGTTTTACTCAATTTGACAGTAATGTACTTAGAATCCTGAGATAATGCGAATAAAGCAATAAAAATGTATTCTAACATAATTCCTAATCCAAACGTGCAAAGTGTCTAAAAATGCCTGTGATATTGAATACATGTGAGTTTTACTAGATACAGTTGTTTTTCTATAGTTTGCAAATACAAAAATGAGGTATTACTCAATATGACTGTATACTGTAACACTCAATATGACAGTTATTTAAACATAACTCCTACACTACACATGGAAAATGGCTAATAATGCCTGAAATAATGCATCTTTGGGAGTTTTACTCGAAACAAATGCTTTTTTAAATCTTGCAAATGCAAAAAGTAGTTTTTTACTCAATATGACTATAATGTTCTTAGAATCCTGAGATAATGCGAAAAAAGCAATAGAAATGTATTCAAACATAACTTCTAAACAACACATGCAAAATGGCTAATAATGCCTAGAGATATGTATTTTTGTTAGTAGTACTAGAAAAATGATCTTTTGTAAGGTTTCTAAAGACACAAGTTAGTTTTTTTATTCAATATAACAGTGTGACTGTCAACCTAAATATGAAAGGTTTATAATCATAACTCCCAAACCAAACATGAAATGTGTCTAAAAAAGCCTGTAATATTGAATTTATGTGAGTTTGACCTGAATCAGGTATTTTGGAAAGGTTCAAAAATACAAAAATCAGGTTTTACTGGCCTCATATTGGTCAAACTCAAAATGTCAGTTTATGAAACATAACTCCAAAAATACACATGCAATATGTCTAATAATGCCTGAAGAAATGCATCTTTGAGAGTTTTCCTGAAAAAAACATTTGGTACCGTTTGCAAAAACAAAAAGTAATGTTTTACTCAATTTGACAGTAATGTACTTAGAATCCTGAGATAATCCGAATAAAGCAATACAAATGTATTCCAACATAATTCCTAATCCAAACGTGCAAAGTGTCTAAAAATGCCTGTGATATTGAATACATGTGATTTTTACTAGATACAGTTGTTTTTCTATAGTTTGCAAATACAAAAATGAGGTATTACTCAATATGACTGTATACTGTAACACTCAATATGGCAGTTATTTAAACAAAACTCCTACACCACACATGGAAAATGGCTAATAATGCCTGAAATAATGCATCTTTGGGAGTTTTACTCGAAACATATGCTTTTTTAAATCTTGCAAATGCAAAAAGTAGTTTTTTACTCAATATGACTATAATGTTCTTAGAATCCTGAGATAATGCGAAAAAAGCAATACAAATGTATTCAAACATAACTTCTAAACAACACATGCAAAAAGGCTAATAATGCCTAGAGATATGTATTTTTGTTAGTAGTACTAGAAAAATGATCTTTTGTAAGGTTTCTAAGGACACAAGTTAGTTTTTTTATTCAATATAACAGTGTGACTGTCAACCTAAATATGAAAGGTTTATAATCATAACTCCAAAACCAAACATGAACTTTGTCTAAAAAAAGCCTGTAATATTGAATTTATGTGAGTTTGACCTGAATCAGGTATTTTGGAAAGGTTCAAAAATACAAAAATCAGGTTTTACTGGCCTCATATTGATCAAACTCAAAATGTCAGTTTATGAAACATAACTCCAAAAATACACATGCAATATGTCTAATAATGCCTGAAGAAATGCATCTTTGAAAGTTTTCCTGAAAAAAAAAACATTTGGTACCGTTTGCAAAAACAAAAAGTAATGTTTTACTCAATTTGACAGTAATGTACTTAGAATCCTGAGATAATGCGAATAAAGCAATAAAAATGTATTCCAACATAATTCCTAATCCAAACGTGCAAAGTGTCTAAAAATGCCTGTGATATTGAATACATGTGAGTTTTACTAGATACAGTTGTTTTTCTATAGTTTGCAAATACAAAAATGAGGTATTACTCAATATGACTGTATACTGTAACACTCAATATGACAGTTATTTAAACATAACTCCTACACCACACATGGAAAATGGCTAATAATGCCTGAAATAATGCATCTTTGGGACTTTTACTGAAAACATATGCTTTTTTAAATCTTGCAAATGCAAAAAGTTGTTTTTTACTCAATATGACTATAATACTCTTAGAATCCTGAGATAATGCGAAAAAAACAATAAAAATGTATTCAAACATAACTTCTAAACAACACATGCAAAATGGCTAATTATGCCTAGAGATATGTATTTTTGTTAGTAGTACTGGAAAAATGATCTTTTGTAAGGTTTCTAAAGACACAAGTTAGTTTTTCTATTCAATATAACAGTGTGACTGTCAACCTAAACATGAAAGGTTTATAATCATAACTCCAAAACCAAACATGAACTTTGTCTAAAAAAGCCTGTAATATTGAATTTATGTGAGTTTGACCTGAATCAGGTATTTTGGAAAGGTTCAAAAATACAAAAATCAGGTTTTTCTGGCCTCATATTGGTCAAACTCAAAAGGTCAGTTTATGAAACATAACTCCAAAAATACACATGCAATATGTCTAATAATGCCTGAAGAAATGCATATTTGAGAGTTTTCCTGAAAAAAAAACATTTGGTACCGTTTGCAAAAACAAAAAGTAATGTTTTACTCAATTTGACAGTAATGTACTTAGAATCCTGAGATAATGCGAATAAAGCAATAAAAATGTATTCCAACATAATTCCTAATCCAAACGTGCAAAGTGTCTAAAAATGCCTGTGATATTGAATACATGTGAGTTTTACTAGATACAGTTGTTTTTCTATGGTTTGCAAATACAAAAATGAGGTATTAGTCAATATGATTGTATACTGTAACACTCAATATGACAGTTATTTAAACATAACTCCTACACCACACATGGAAAATGGCTAATAATGCCTGAAATAATGCATCTTTGGGAGTTTTACTCGAAACATATGCTTTTTTAAATCTTGCAAATGCAAAAAGTAGTTTTTTACTCAATATGACTATAATGTTCTTAGAATCCTAAGATAATGCGAAAAAAGCAATAAAAATGTATTCAAACATAACTTCTAAACAACACATGCAAAATGGCTAATAATGCCTAGAGATATGTATTTTTGTTAGTAGTACTAGAAAAATGATATTTTGTAAGGTTTCTAAAGACACAAGTTAGTTTTTTTATTCAATATAACAGTGTGACTGTCAACCTAAATATGAAAGGTTTATAATCATAACTCCAAAACAAAACATGAACTTTGTCTAAAAAAAGCCTGTAATATTGAATTTATGTGAGTTTGACCTGAATCAGGTATTTTGGAAAGGTTCAAAAATACAAAAATCAGGTTTTACTGGCCTCATATTGGTCAAACTCAAAATGTCAGTTTATGAAACATAACTCCAAAAATACACATGCAATATGTCTAATAATGCCTGAAGAAATGCATCTTTGAGAGTTTTCCTGAAAAAAAAAACATTTGGTACCGTTTGCAAAAACAAAAAGTAATGTTTTACTCGATGAGATGGCGACTTGTCCAGGGTGTACCCCGCCTTCCGCCCGATTGTAGCTGAGATAGGCGCCAGCGCCCCCCGCGACCCCGAAAGGGAATAAGCGGTAGAAAATGGATGGATGGAATTTGACAGTAATGTACTTAGAATCCTGAGATAATGCGAATAAAGCAATAAAAATGTATTCCAACATAATTCCTAATCCAAACGTGCAAAGTGTCTAAAAATGCCTGTGATATTGAATACATGTGAGTTTTACTAGATACAGTTGTTTTTCTATGGTTTGCAAATACAAAAATGAGGTATTACTCAATATGACTGTATACTGTAACACTCAATATGACAGTTATTTAAACATAACTCCTACACCACACATGGAAAATGGCTAATAATGCTTGAAATAATGCATCTTTGGGAGTTTTACTCGAAACATATGCTTTTTTAAATCTTGCAAATGCAAAAAGTAGTTTTTTACTCAATATGACTATAATGTTCTTAGAATCCTGAGATAATGCGAAAAAAGCAATAAAAATGTATTCAAACATAACTTCTAAACAACACATGCAAAATGGCTAATAATGCCTAGAGATATGTATTTTTGTTAGTAGTACTAGAAAAATGATCTTTTGTAAGGTTTCTAAAGACACAAGTTAGTTTTTTTATTCAATATAACAGTGTGACTGTCAACCTAAACATGAAAGGTTTATAATCATAACTCCAAAACCAAACATGAACTTTGTCTAAAAAAGCCTGTAATATTGAATTTATGTGAGTTTGACCTGAATCAGGTATTTTGGAAAGGTTCAAAAATACAAAAATCAGGTTTTACTGGCCTCATATTGGTCAAACTCAAAATGTCAGTTTATGAAACATAACTCCAAAAATACACATGCAATATGTCTAATAATGCCTGAAGAAATGCATCTTTGAGAGTTTTCCTGAAAAAAAACATTTGGTACCGTTTGCAAAAACAAAAAGTAATGTTTTACTCAATTTGACAGTAATGTACTTAGAATCCTGAGATAATGCGAATAAAGCAATAAAAATGTATTCCAACATAATTCCTAATCCAAACGTGCAAAGTGTCTGAAAATGCCTGTGATATTGAATACATGTGAGTTTTACTAGATACAGTTGTTTTTCTATAGTTTGCAAATACAAAAATGAGGTATTAGTCATAATGACTGTATAATGTAACACTCAATATGACAGTTATTTAAACATAACTCCTACACCACACATGGAAAATGGCTAATAATGCCTGAAATAATGCATCTTTGGGAGTTTTACTGGAAACATATGCTTTTTTAAATCTTGCAAATGCAAAAAGTTGTTTTTTACTCAATATGACTATAATGCTCTTAGAATCCTGAGATAATGCGAAAAAAACAATAAAAATGTATTCAAACATAACTTCTAAACAACACATGCAAAATGGCTAATTATGCCTAGAGATATGTATTTTTGTTAGTAGTACTAGAAAAATGATCTTTTGTAAGGTTTCTAAAGACACAAGTTAGTTTTTTTATTCAATATAACAGTGTGACTGTCAACCTAAACATGAAAGGTTTATAATCATAACTCCAAAACCAAACATGAACTTTGTCTAAAAAAGCCTGTAATATTGAATTTATGTGAGTTTGACCTGAATCAGGTATTTTGGAAAGGTTCAAAAATACAAAAATCAGGTTTTACTGGCCTCATATTGGTCAAACTCAAAATGTCAGTTTATGAAACATAACTCCAAAAATACACATGCAATATGTCTAATAATGCCTGAAGAAATGCATCTTTGAGAGTTTTCCTGAAAAAAAACATTTGGTACCGTTTGCAAAAACAAAAAGTAATGTTTTACTCAATTTGACAGTAATGTACTTAGAATCCTGAGATAATGCGAATAAAGCAATAAAAATGTATTCCAACATAATTCCTAATCCAAACGTGCAAAGTGTCTAAAAATGCCTGTGATATTGAATACATGTGAGTTTTACTAGATACAGTTGTTTTTCTATAGTTTGCAAATACAAAAATGAGGTATTACTCAATATGACTGTATACTGTAACACTCAATATGACAGTTATTTAAACATAACTTCTACACCACACATGGAAAATGGCTAATAATGCCTGAAATAATGCATCTTTGGGAGTTTTACTCGAAACATATGCTTTTTTAAATCTTGCAAATGCAAAAAGTAGTTTTTTTACTCAATATGACTATAATGTTCTTAGAATCCTAAGATAATGCGAAAAAAGCAATACAAATGTATTCAAACATAACTTCTAAACAACACATGCAAAATGGCTAATAATGCCTAGAGATATGTATTTTTGTTAGTAGTACTAGAAAAATGATCTTTTGTAAGGTTTCTAAAGACACAAGTTAGTTTTTTTATTCAATATAACAGTGTGACTGTCAACCTAAACATGAAAGGTTTATAATCATAACTCCAAAACCAAACATGAACTTTGTCTAAAAAAGCCTGTAATATTGAATTTATGTGAGTTTGACCTGAATCAGGTATTTTGGAAAGGTTCACAAATACAAAAATCAGGTTTTACTGGCCTCATATTGGTCAAACTCAAAATGTCAGTTTATGAAACATAACTCCAAAAATACACATGCAATATGTCTAATAATGCCTGAAGAAATGCATCTTTGAGAGTTTTCCTGAAAAAAAAAAACATTTGGTACCGTTTGCAAAAACAAAAAGTAATGTTTTACTCAATTTGACAGTAATGTACTTAGAATCCTGAGATAATGCGAATAAAGCAATAAAAATGTATTCCAACATAATTCCTAATCCAAACGTGCAAAGTGTCTAAAAATGCCTGTGATATTGAATACATGTGAGTTTTACTAGATACAGTTGTTTTTCTATAGTTTGCAAATACAAAAATGAGGTATTACTCAATATGACTGTATACTGTAACACTCAATATGACAGTTATTTAAACATAACTCCTACACCACACATGGAAAATGGCTAATAATGGCTGAAATAATGCATCTTTGGGAGTTTTACTGGAAACATATGCTTTTTTAAATCTTGCAAATGCAAAAAGTTGTTTTTTACTCAATATGACTATAATGCTCTTAGAATCCTGAGATAAAGCGAAAAAAACAATAAAAATGTATTCAAACATAACTTCTAAACAACACATGCAAAATGGCTAATTATGCCTAGAGATATGTATTTTTGTTAGTAGTACTAGAAAAATGATCTTTTGTAAGGTTTCTAAAGACACAAGTTAGTTTTTTTATTCAATATAACAGTGTGACTGTCAACCTAAACATGAAAGGTTTATAATCATAACTCCAAAACCAAACATGAACTTTGTCTAAAAAAGCCTGTAATATTGAATTTATGTGAGTTTGACCTGAATCAGGTATTTTGGAAAGGTTCAAAAATACAAAAATCAGGTTTTACTGGCCTCATATTGGTCAAACTCAAAATGTCAGTTTATGAAACATAACTCCAAAAATACACATGCAATATGTCTAATAATGCCTGAAGAAATGCATCTTTGAGAGTTTTCCTGAAAAAAAACATTTGGTACCGTTTGCAAAAACAAAAAGTAATGTTTTACTCAATTTGACAGTAATGTACTTAGAATCCTGAGATAATGCGAATAAAGCAATAAAAATGTATTCCAACATAATTCCTAATCCAAACGTGCAAAGTGTCTAAAAATGCCTGTGATATTGAATACATGTGAGTTTTACTAGATACAGTTGTTTTTCTATAGTTTGCAAATACAAAAATGAGGTATTACTCAATATGACTGTATACTGTAACACTCAATATGACAGTTATTTAAACATAACTTCTACACCACACATGGAAAATGGCTAATAATGCCTGAAATAATGCATCTTTGGGAGTTTTACTCGAAACATATGCTTTTTTAAATCTTGCAAATGCAAAAAGTAGTTTTTTTACTCAATATGACTATAATGTTCTTAGAATCCTAAGATAATGCGAAAAAAGCAATAAAAATGTATTCAAACATAACTTCTAAACAACACATGCAAAATGGCTAATAATGCCTAGAGATATGTATTTTTGTTTGTAGTACTAGAAAAATGATCTTTTGTAAGGTTTTTAAAGACACAAGTTAGTTTTTTTATTCAATATAACAGTGTGACTGTCAACCTAAACATGAAAGGTTTATAATCATAACTCCAAAACCAAACATGAACTTTGTCTAAAAAAGCCTGTAATATTGAATTTATGTGAGTTTGACCTGAATCAGGTATTTTGGAGAGGTTCAAAAATACAAAAATCAGGTTTTACTGGCCTCATATTGGTCAAACTCAAAATGTCAGTTTATGAAACATAACTCCAAAAATACACATGCAATATGTCTAATAATGCCTGAAGAAATGCATCTTTGAGAGTTTTCCTGAAAAAAAACATTTGGTACCGTTTGCAAAAACAAAAAGTAATGTTTTACTCAATTTGACAGTAATGTACTTAGAATCCTGAGATAATGCGAATAAAGCAATAAAAATGTATTCCAACATAATTCCTAATCCAAACGTGCAAAGTGTCTAAAAATGCCTGTGATATTGAATACATGTGAGTTTTACTAGATACAGTTGTTTTTCTATAGTTTGCAAATACAAAAATGAGGTATTACTCAATATGACTGTATACTGTAACACTCAATATGACAGTTATTTAAACATAACTCCTACACCACACATGGAAAATGGCTAATAATGCCTGAAATAATGCATCTTTGGGAGTTTTACTGGAAACATATGCTTTTTTAAATCTTGCAAATGCAAAAAGTAGTTTTTTACTCAATATGACTATAATGCTCTTAGAATCCTGAGATAATGCGAAAAAAGCAATAAAAATGTATTCAAACATAACTTCTAAACAACACTTGCAAAATGGCTAATAATGCCTAGAGATATGTATTTTTGTTAGTAGTACTAGAAAAATTATCTTTTGTAAGGTTTCTAAAGACACAAGTTAGTTTTTTTATTCAATATAACAGTGTGACTGTCAACCTAAACATGAAAGGTTTATAATCATAACTCCAAAACCAAACATGAACTTTGTCTAAAAAAGCCTGTAATATTGAATTTATGTGAGTTTGACCTGAATCAGGTATTTTGGAAAGGTTCAAAAATACAAAAATCAGGTTTTTCTGGCCTCATATTGGTCAAACTCAAAAGGTCAGTTTATGAAACATAACTCCAAAAATACACATGCAATATGTCTAATAATGCCTGAAGAAATGCATATTTGAGAGTTTTCCTGAAAAAAAAACATTTGGTACCGTTTGCAAAAACAAAAAGTAATGTTTTACTCAATTTGACAGTAATGTACTTAGAATCCTGAGATAATGCGAATAAAGCAATAAAAATGTATTCCAACATAAATCCTAATCCAAACGTGCAAAGTGTCTAAAAATGCCTGTGATATTGAATACATGTGAGTTTTACTAGATACAGTTGTTTTTCTATGGTTTGCAAATACAAAAATGAGGTATTACTCAATATGACTGTATACTGTAACACTCAATATGACAGTTATTTAAACATAACTCCTACACCACACATGGAAAATGGCTAATAATGCTTGAAATAATGCATCTTTGGGAGTTTTACTCGAAACATATGCTTTTTTAAATCTTGCAAATGCAAAAAGTAGTTTTTTACTCAATATGACTATAATGTTCTTAGAATCCTGAGATAATGCGAAAAAAGCAATAAAAATGTATTCAAACATAACTTCTGAACAACACATGCAAAATGGCTAATAATGCCTAGAGATATGTATTTTTGTTAGTAGTACTAGAAAAATGATCTTTTGTAAGGTTTCTAAAGACACAAGTTAGTTTTTTTATTCAATATAACAGTGTGACTGTCAACCTAAACATGAAAGGTTTATAATCCTAACTCCAAAACCAAACATGAACTTTGTCTAAAAAAGCCTGTAATATTGAATTTATGTGAGTTTGACCTGAATCAGGTATTTTGGAAAGGTTCACAAATACAAAAATCAGGTTTTACTGGCCTCATATTGGTCAAACTCAAAATGTCAGTTTATGAAACATAACTCCAAAAATACACATGCAATATGTCTAATAATGCCTGAAGAAATGCATCTTTGAGAGTTTTCCTGAAAAAAAAAAACATTTGGTACCGTTTGCAAAAACAAAAAGTAATGTTTTACTCAATTTGACAGTAATGTACTTAGAATCCTGAGATAATGCGAATAAAGCAATAAAAATGTATTCCAACATAATTCCTAATCCAAACGTGCAAAGTGTCTAAAAATGCCTGTGATATTGAATACATGTGAGTTTTACTAGATGCAGTTGTTTTTCTATAGTTTGCAAGTACAAAAATGAGGTATTACTCAATATGACTGTATACTGTAACACTCAATATGACAGTTATTTAAACATAACTCCTACACCACACATGGAAAATGGCTAATAATGCCTGAAATAATGCATCTTTGGGAGTTTTACTGGAAACATATGCTTTTTTAAATCTTGCAAATGCAAAAAGTTGTTTTTTACTCAATATGACTATAATGCTCTTAGAATCCTGAGATAATGCGAAAAAAACAATAAAAATGTATTCAAACATAACTTCTAAACAACACATGCAAAATGGCTAATTATGCCTAGAGATATGTATTTTTGTTAGTAGTACTAGAAAAATGATCTTTTGTAAGGTTTCTAAAGACACAAGTTAGTTTTTTTATTCAATATAACAGTGTGACTGTCAACCTAAACATGAAAGGTTTATAATCATAACTCCAAAACCAAACATGAACTTTGTCTAAAAAAGCCTGTAATATTGAATTTATGTGAGTTTGACCTGAATCAGGTATTTTGGAAAGGTTCAAAAATACAAAAATCTGGTTTTACTGGCCTCATATTGGTCAAACTCAAAATGTCAGTTTATGAAACATAACTCCAAAAATACACATGCAATATGTCTAATAATGCCTGAAGAAATGCATCTTTGAGAGTTTTCCTGAAAAAAAACATTTGGTACCGTTTGCAAAAACAAAAAGTAATGTTTTACTCAATTTGACAGTAATGTACTTAGAATCCTGAGATAATGCGAATAAAGCAATAAAAATGTATTCCAACATAATTCCTAATCCAAACGTGCAAAGTGTCTAAAAATGCCTGTGATATTGAATACATGTGAGTTTTACTAGATACAGTTGTTTTTCTATAGTTTGCAAATACAAAAATGAGGTATTACTCAATATGACTGTATACTGTAACACTCAATATGACAGTTATTTAAACATAACTTCTACACCACACATGGAAAATGGCTAATAATGCCTGAAATAATGCATCTTTGGGAGTTTTACTGGAAACATATGCTTTTTTAAATCTTGCAAATGCAAAAAGTAGTTTTTTACTCAATATGACTATAATGCTCTTAGAATCCTGAGATAATGCGAAAAAAGCAATAAAAATGTATTCAAACATAACTTCTAAACAACACTTGCAAAATGGCTAATAATGCCTAGAGATATGTATTTTTGTTAGTAGTACTAGAAAAATTATCTTTTGTAAGGTTTCTAAAGACACAAGTTAGTTTTTTTATTCAATATAACAGTGTGACTGTCAACCTAAACATGAAAGGTTTATAATCATAACTCCAAAACCAAACATGAACTTTGTCTAAAAAAGCCTGTAATATTGAATTTATGTGAGTTTGACCTGAATCAGGTATTTTGGAAAGGTTCAAAAATACAAAAATCAGGTTTTTCTGGCCTCATATTGGTCAAACTCAAAAGGTCAGTTTATGAAACATAACTCCAAAAATACACATGCAATATGTCTAATAATGCCTGAAGAAATGCATATTTGAGAGTTTTCCTGAAAAAAAAACATTTGGTACCGTTTGCAAAAACAAAAAGTAATGTTTTACTCAATTTGACAGTAATGTACTTAGAATCCTGAGATAATGCGAATAAAGCAATAAAAATGTATTCCAACATAAATCCTAATCCAAACGTGCAAAGTGTCTAAAAATGCCTGTGATATTGAATACATGTGAGTTTTACTAGATACAGTTGTTTTTCTATGGTTTGCAAATACAAAAATGAGGTATTACTCAATATGACTGTATACTGTAACACTCAATATGACAGTTATTTAAACATAACTCCTACACCACACATGGAAAATGGCTAATAATGCTTGAAATAATGCATCTTTGGGAGTTTTACTCGAAACATATGCTTTTTTAAATCTTGCAAATGCAAAAAGTAGTTTTTTACTCAATATGACTATAATGTTCTTAGAATCCTGAGATAATGCGAAAAAAGCAATAAAAATGTATTCAAACATAACTTCTGAACAACACATGCAAAATGGCTAATAATGCCTAGAGATATGTATTTTTGTTAGTAGTACTAGAAAAATGATCTTTTGTAAGGTTTCTAAAGACACAAGTTAGTTTTTTTATTCAATATAACAGTGTGACTGTCAACCTAAACATGAAAGGTTTATAATCCTAACTCCAAAACCAAACATGAACTTTGTCTAAAAAAGCCTGTAATATTGAATTTATGTGAGTTTGACCTGAATCAGGTATTTTGGAAAGGTTCACAAATACAAAAATCAGGTTTTACTGGCCTCATATTGGTCAAACTCAAAATGTCAGTTTATGAAACATAACTCCAAAAATACACATGCAATATGTCTAATAATGCCTGAAGAAATGCATCTTTGAGAGTTTTCCTGAAAAAAAAAAACATTTGGTACCGTTTGCAAAAACAAAAAGTAATGTTTTACTCAATTTGACAGTAATGTACTTAGAATCCTGAGATAATGCGAATAAAGCAATAAAAATGTATTCCAACATAATTCCTAATCCAAACGTGCAAAGTGTCTAAAAATGCCTGTGATATTGAATACATGTGAGTTTTACTAGATGCAGTTGTTTTTCTATAGTTTGCAAGTACAAAAATGAGGTATTACTCAATATGACTGTATACTGTAACACTCAATATGACAGTTATTTAAACATAACTCCTACACCACACATGGAAAATGGCTAATAATGCCTGAAATAATGCATCTTTGGGAGTTTTACTGGAAACATATGCTTTTTTAAATCTTGCAAATGCAAAAAGTTGTTTTTTACTCAATATGACTATAATGCTCTTAGAATCCTGAGATAATGCGAAAAAAACAATAAAAATGTATTCAAACATAACTTCTAAACAACACATGCAAAATGGCTAATTATGCCTAGAGATATGTATTTTTGTTAGTAGTACTAGAAAAATGATCTTTTGTAAGGTTTCTAAAGACACAAGTTAGTTTTTTTATTCAATATAACAGTGTGACTGTCAACCTAAACATGAAAGGTTTATAATCATAACTCCAAAACCAAACATGAACTTTGTCTAAAAAAGCCTGTAATATTGAATTTATGTGAGTTTGACCTGAATCAGGTATTTTGGAAAGGTTCAAAAATACAAAAATCTGGTTTTACTGGCCTCATATTGGTCAAACTCAAAATGTCAGTTTATGAAACATAACTCCAAAAATACACATGCAATATGTCTAATAATGCCTGAAGAAATGCATCTTTGAGAGTTTTCCTGAAAAAAAACATTTGGTACCGTTTGCAAAAACAAAAAGTAATGTTTTACTCAATTTGACAGTAATGTACTTAGAATCCTGAGATAATGCGAATAAAGCAATAAAAATGTATTCCAACATAATTCCTAATCCAAACGTGCAAAGTGTCTAAAAATGCCTGTGATATTGAATACATGTGAGTTTTACTAGATACAGTTGTTTTTCTATAGTTTGCAAATACAAAAATGAGGTATTACTCAATATGACTGTATACTGTAACACTCAATATGACAGTTATTTAAACATAACTTCTACACCACACATGGAAAATGGCTAATAATGCCTGAAATAATGCATCTTTGGGAGTTTTACTGGAAACATATGCTTTTTTAAATCTTGCAAATGCAAAAAGTAGTTTTTTACTCAATATGACTATAATGCTCTTAGAATCCTGAGATAATGCGAAAAAAGCAATAAAAATGTATTCAAACATAACTTCTAAACAACACATGCAAAATGGCTAATAATGCCTAGAGATATGTATTTTTGTTAGTAGTACTAGAAAAATGATCTTTTGTAAGGTTTCTAAAGACACAAGTTAGTTTTTTTATTCAATATAACAGTGTGACTGTCAACCTAAACATGAAAGGTTTATAATCATAACTCCAAAACCAAACATGAACTTTGTCTAAAAAAGCCTGTAATATTGAATTTATGTGAGTTTGACCTGAATCAGGTATTTTGGAAAGGTTCACAAATACAAAAATCAGGTTTTACTGGCCTCATATTGGTCAAACTCAAAATGTCAGTTTATGAAACATAACTCCAAAAATACACATGCAATATGTCTAATAATGCCTGAAGAAATGCATCTTTGAGAGTTTTCCTGAAAAAAAAAAACATTTGGTACCGTTTGCAAAAACAAAAAGTAATGTTTTACTCAATTTGACAGTAATGTACTTAGAATCCTGAGATAATGCGAATAAAGCAATAAAAATGTATTCCAACATAATTCCTAATCCAAACGTGCAAAGTGTCTAAAAATGCCTGTGATATTGAATACATGTGAGTTTTACTAGATGCAGTTGTTTTTCTATAGTTTGCAAGTACAAAAATGAGGTATTACTCAATATGACTGTATACTGTAACACTCAATATGACAGTTATTTAAACATAACTCCTACACCACACATGGAAAATGGCTAATAATGCCTGAAATAATGCATCTTTGGGAGTTTTACTGGAAACATATGCTTTTTTAAATCTTGCAAATGCAAAAAGTTGTTTTTTACTCAATATGACTATAATGCTCTTAGAATCCTGAGATAATGCGAAAAAAGCAATAAAAATGTATTCAAACATAACTTCTAAACAACACATGCAAAATGGCTAATAATGCCTAGAGATATGTATTTTTGTTAGTAGTACTAGAAAAATGATCTTTTGTAAGGTTTCTAAAGACACAAGTTAGTTTTTTCATTCAATATAACAGTGTGACTGTCAACCTAAACATGAAAGGTTTATAATCATAACTCCAAAACCAAACATGAACTTTGTCTAAAAAAGCCTGTAATATTGAATTTATGTGAGTTTGACCTGAATCAGGTATTTTGGAAAGGTTCAAAAATACAAAAATCAGGTTTTTCTGGCCTCATATTGGTCAAACTCAAAAGGTCAGTTTATGAAACATAACTCCAAAAATACACATGCAATATGTCTAATAATGCCTGAAGGAATGCATATTTGAGAGTTTTCCTGAAAAAAAAACTTTTGGTACAGTTTGCAAAAACAAAAAGAAATGTTTTACTCAATTTGACAGTAATGTACTTAGAATCCTGAGATAATGCGAATAAAGCAATAAAAATGTATTCCAACATAATTCCTAATCCAAACGTGCAAAGTGTCTAAAAATGCCTGTGATATTGAATACATGTGAGTTTTACTAGATACAGTTGTTTTTCTATGGTTTGCAAATACAAAAATGAGGTATTACTCAATATGACTGTATACTGTAACACTCAATATGACAGTTATTTAAACATAACTCCTACACCACACATGAAAAATGGCTAATAATGCCTGAAATAATGCATCTTTGGGAGTTTTACTCGAAACATATGCTTTTTTAAATCTTGCAAATGCAAAAAGTAGTTTTTTACTCAATATGACTATAATGTTCTCAGAATCCTGAGATAATGCGAAAAAAGCAATAAAAATGTATTCAAACATAACTTCTGAACAACACATGCAAAATGGCTGATAATGCCTAGAGATATGTATTTTTGTTAGTAATACTAGAAAAATTATCGTTTGTAAGGTTTCTAAAGACACAAGTTAGTTTTTTTATTCAATATAACAGTGTGACTGTCAACCTAAATATGAAAGGTTTATAATCATAACTCCAAAACCAAACATGAACTTTGTCTAAAAAAGCCTGTAATATAGAATTTATGTGAGTTTGACCTGAATCAGGTATTTTGGAAAGGTTCAAAAATACAAAAATCAGGTTTTACTGGCCTCATATTGGTCAAACTCAAAATGTCAGTTTATGAAACATAACTCCAAAGATACACATGCAATATGTCTAATAATGCCTGAAGAAATGCATCTTTGAGAGTTTTCCTGAAAAAAAACATTTGGTACCGTTTGCAAAAACAAAAAGTAATGTTTTACTCAATTTGACAGTAATGTACTTAGAATCCTGAGATAATGCGAATAAAGCAATAAAAATGAATTCCAACATAATTCCTAATCCAAACGTGCAAAGTGTCTAAAAATGCCTGTGATATTGAATACATGTGAGTTTTACTAGATACAGTTGTTTTTCTATGGTTTGCAAATACAAAAATGAGGTATTACTCAATATGACTGTATACTGTAACACTCAATATGACAGTTATTTAAACATAACTCCTACACCACACATGGAAAATGGCTAATAATGCCTGAAATAATGCATCTTTGGGAGTTTTACTCGAAACATATGCTTTTTTAAATCTTGCAAATGCAAAAAGTAGTTTTTTACTCAATATGACTATAATGTTCTTAGAATCCTGAGATAATGCGAAAAAAACAATAAAAATGTATTCAAACATAACTTCTAAACAACACATGTAAAATGGCTAATAATGCCTAGAGATATGTATTTTTGTTAGTAGTACTAGAAAAATGATCTTTTGTAAGGTTTCTAAAGACACTAGTTATTTTTTTTATTCAATATAACAGTGTGACTGTCAACCTAAACATGAAAGGTTTATAATCATAACTCCAAAACCAAACATGAACTTTGTCTAAAAAAGCCTGTAATATTGAATTTATGTGAGTTTGACCTGAATCAGGTATTTTGGAAAGGTTCAAAAATACAAAAATCAGGTTTTACTGGCCTCATATTGGTCAAACTCAAAATGTCAGTTTATGAAACATAACTCCAAAATACACATGCAATATGTCTAATAATGCCTGAAGAAATGCATCTTTGAGAGTTTTCCTGAAAAAAAAAACATTTGGTACCGTTTGCAAAAACAAAAAGTAATGTTTTACTCAATTTGACAGTAATGTACTTAGAATCCTGAGATAATGCGAATAAAGCAATAAAAATGTATTCCAACATAATTCCTAATCCAAACGTGCAAAGTGTCTAAAAATGCCTGTGATATTGAATACATGTGAGTTTTACTAGATACAGTTGTTTTTCTATGGTTTGCAAATACAATAATAAGGTATTACTCAATATGACTGTATACTGTAACACTCAATATGACAGTTATTTAAACATAACTCCTACACCACACATGGAAAATGGCTAATAATGCCTGAAATAATGCATCTTTGGGAGTTTTACTCGAAACATATGCTTTTTTAAATCTTGCAAATGCAAAAAGTAGTTTTTTACTCAATATGACTATAATGTTCTTAGAATCCTGAGATAATGCGAAAAAAGCAATAAAAATGTATTCAAACATAACTTCTGAACAACACATGCAAAATGGCTAATAATGCCTAGAGATATGTATTTTTGTTAGTAGTACTAGAAAAATGATCTTTTGTAAGGTTTCTAAAGACACAAGTTAGTTTTTTTATTCAATATAACAGTGTGACTGTCAACCTAAACATGAAAGGTTTATAATCCTAACTCCAAAACCAAACATGAACTTTGTCTAAAAAAGCCTGTAATATTGAATTTATGTGAGTTTGACCTGAATCAGGTATTTTGGAAAGGTTCACAAATACAAAAATCAGGTTTTACTGGCCTCATATTGGTCAAACTCAAAATGTCAGTTTATGAAACATAACTCCAAAAATACACATGCAATATGTCTAATAATGCCTGAAGAAATGCATCTTTGAGAGTTTTCCTGAAAAGAAAAAACATTTGGTACCGTTTGCAAAAACAAAAAGTAATGTTTTACTCAATTTGACAGTAATGTACTTAGAATCCTGAGATAATGCGAATAAAGCAATAAAAATGTATTCCAACATAATTCCTAATCCAAACGTGCAAAGTGTCTAAAAATGCCTGTGATATTGAATACATGTGAGTTTTACTAGATGCAGTTGTTTTTCTATAGTTTGCAAGTACAAAAATGAGGTATTACTCAATATGACTGTATACTGTAACACTCAATATGACAGTTATTTAAACATAACTCCTACACCACACATGGAAAATGGCTAATAATGCCTGAAATAATGCATCTTTGGGAGTTTTACTGGAAACATATGCTTTTTTAAATCTTGCAAATGCAAAAAGTTGTTTTTTACTCAATATGACTATAATGCTCTTAGAATCCTGAGATAATGCGAAAAAAACAATAAAAATGTATTCAAACATAACTTCTAAACAACACATGCAAAATGGCTAATTATGCCTAGAGATATGTATTTTTGTTAGTAGTACTAGAAAAATGATCTTTTGTAAGGTTTCTAAAGACACAAGTTAGTTTTTTTATTCAATATAACAGTGTGACTGTCAACCTAAACATGAAAGGTTTATAATCATAACTCCAAAACCAAACATGAACTTTGTCTAAAAAAGCCTGTAATATTGAATTTATGTGAGTTTGACCTGAATCAGGTATTTTGGAAAGGTTCAAAAATACAAAAATCTGGTTTTACTGGCCTCATATTGGTCAAACTCAAAATGTCAGTTTATGAAACATAACTCCAAAAATACACATGCAATATGTCTAATAATGCCTGAAGAAATGCATCTTTGAGAGTTTTCCTGAAAAAAAACATTTGGTACCGTTTGCAAAAACAAAAAGTAATGTTTTACTCAATTTGACAGTAATGTACTTAGAATCCTGAGATAATGCGAATAAAGCAATAAAAATGTATTCCAACATAATTCCTAATCCAAACGTGCAAAGTGTCTAAAAATGCCTGTGATATTGAATACATGTGAGTTTTACTAGATACAGTTGTTTTTCTATAGTTTGCAAATACAAAAATGAGGTATTACTCAATATGACTGTATACTGTAACACTCAATATGACAGTTATTTAAACATAACTTCTACACCACACATGGAAAATGGCTAATAATGCCTGAAATAATGCATCTTTGGGAGTTTTACTGGAAACATATGCTTTTTTAAATCTTGCAAATGCAAAAAGTAGTTTTTTACTCAATATGACTATAATGCTCTTAGAATCCTGAGATAATGCGAAAAAAGCAATAAAAATGTATTCAAACATAACTTCTAAACAACACATGCAAAATGGCTAATAATGCCTAGAGATATGTATTTTTGTTAGTAGTACTAGAAAAATGATCTTTTGTAAGGTTTCTAAAGACACAAGTTAGTTTTTTTATTCAATATAACAGTGTGACTGTCAACCTAAACATGAAAGGTTTATAATCATAACTCCAAAACCAAACATGAACTTTGTCTAAAAAAGCCTGTAATATTGAATTTATGTGAGTTTGACCTGAATCAGGTATTTTGGAAAGGTTCACAAATACAAAAATCAGGTTTTACTGGCCTCATATTGGTCAAACTCAAAATGTCAGTTTATGAAACATAACTCCAAAAATACACATGCAATATGTCTAATAATGCCTGAAGAAATGCATCTTTGAGAGTTTTCCTGAAAAAAAAAAACATTTGGTACCGTTTGCAAAAACAAAAAGTAATGTTTTACTCAATTTGACAGTAATGTACTTAGAATCCTGAGATAATGCGAATAAAGCAATAAAAATGTATTCCAACATAATTCCTAATCCAAACGTGCAAAGTGTCTAAAAATGCCTGTGATATTGAATACATGTGAGTTTTACTAGATGCAGTTGTTTTTCTATAGTTTGCAAGTACAAAAATGAGGTATTACTCAATATGACTGTATACTGTAACACTCAATATGACAGTTATTTAAACATAACTCCTACACCACACATGGAAAATGGCTAATAATGCCTGAAATAATGCATCTTTGGGAGTTTTACTGGAAACATATGCTTTTTTAAATCTTGCAAATGCAAAAAGTTGTTTTTTACTCAATATGACTATAATGCTCTTAGAATCCTGAGATAATGCGAAAAAAGCAATAAAAATGTATTCAAACATAACTTCTAAACAACACATGCAAAATGGCTAATAATGCCTAGAGATATGTATTTTTGTTAGTAGTACTAGAAAAATGATCTTTTGTAAGGTTTCTAAAGACACAAGTTAGTTTTTTTATTCAATATAACAGTGTGACTGTCAACCTAAACATGAAAGGTTTATAATCATAACTCCAAAACCAAACATGAACTTTGTCTAAAAAAGCCTGTAATATTGAATTTATGTGAGTTTGACCTGAATCAGGTATTTTGGAAAGGTTCAAAAATACAAAAATCAGGTTTTTCTGGCCTCATATTGGTCAAACTCAAAAGGTCAGTTTATGAAACATAACTCCAAAAATACACATGCAATATGTCTAATAATGCCTGAAGGAATGCATATTTGAGAGTTTTCCTGAAAAAAAAACTTTTGGTACAGTTTGCAAAAACAAAAAGAAATGTTTTACTCAATTTGACAGTAATGTACTTAGAATCCTGAGATAATGCGAATAAAGCAATAAAAATGTATTCCAACATAATTCCTAATCCAAACGTGCAAAGTGTCTAAAAATGCCTGTGATATTGAATACATGTGAGTTTTACTAGATACAGTTGTTTTTCTATGGTTTGCAAATACAAAAATGAGGTATTACTCAATATGACTGTATACTGTAACACTCAATATGACAGTTATTTAAACATAACTCCTACACCACACATGAAAAATGGCTAATAATGCCTGAAATAATGCATCTTTGGGAGTTTTACTCGAAACATATGCTTTTTTAAATCTTGCAAATGCAAAAAGTAGTTTTTTACTCAATATGACTATAATGTTCTCAGAATCCTGAGATAATGCGAAAAAAGCAATAAAAATGTATTCAAACATAACTTCTGAACAACACATGCAAAATGGCTGATAATGCCTAGAGATATGTATTTTTGTTAGTAATACTAGAAAAATTATCGTTTGTAAGGTTTCTAAAGACACAAGTTAGTTTTTTTATTCAATATAACAGTGTGACTGTCAACCTAAATATGAAAGGTTTATAATCATAACTCCAAAACCAAACATGAACTTTGTCTAAAAAAGCCTGTAATATAGAATTTATGTGAGTTTGACCTGAATCAGGTATTTTGGAAAGGTTCAAAAATACAAAAATCAGGTTTTACTGGCCTCATATTGGTCAAACTCAAAATGTCAGTTTATGAAACATAACTCCAAAGATACACATGCAATATGTCTAATAATGCCTGAAGAAATGCATCTTTGAGAGTTTTCCTGAAAAAAAACATTTGGTACCGTTTGCAAAAACAAAAAGTAATGTTTTACTCAATTTGACAGTAATGTACTTAGAATCCTGAGATAATGCGAATAAAGCAATAAAAATGTATTCCAACATAATTCCTAATCCAAACGTGCAAAGTGTCTAAAAATGCCTGTGATATTGAATACATGTGAGTTTTACTAGATACAGTTGTTTTTCTATGGTTTGCAAATACAAAAATGAGGTATTACTCAATATGACTGTATACTGTAACACTCAATATGACAGTTATTTAAACATAACTCCTACACCACACATGGAAAATGGCTAATAATGCCTGAAATAATGCATCTTTGGGAGTTTTACTCGAAACATATGCTTTTTTAAATCTTGCAAATGCAAAAAGTAGTTTTTTACTCAATATGACTATAATGTTCTTAGAATCCTGAGATAATGCGAAAAAAACAATAAAAATGTATTCAAACATAACTTCTAAACAACACATGTAAAATGGCTAATAATGCCTAGAGATATGTATTTTTGTTAGTAGTACTAGAAAAATGATCTTTTGTAAGGTTTCTAAAGACACTAGTTATTTTTTTTATTCAATATAACAGTGTGACTGTCAACCTAAACATGAAAGGTTTATAATCATAACTCCAAAACCAAACATGAACTTTGTCTAAAAAAGCCTGTAATATTGAATTTATGTGAGTTTGACCTGAATCAGGTATTTTGGAAAGGTTCAAAAATACAAAAATCAGGTTTTACTGGCCTCATATTGGTCAAACTCAAAATGTCAGTTTATGAAACATAACTCCAAAATACACATGCAATATGTCTAATAATGCCTGAAGAAATGCATCTTTGAGAGTTTTCCTGAAAAAAAAAACATTTGGTACCGTTTGCAAAAACAAAAAGTAATGTTTTACTCAATTTGACAGTAATGTACTTAGAATCCTGAGATAATGCGAATAAAGCAATAAAAATGTATTCCAACATAATTCCTAATCCAAACGTGCAAAGTGTCTAAAAATGCCTGTGATATTGAATACATGTGAGTTTTACTAGATACAGTTGTTTTTCTATGGTTTGCAAATACAATAATAAGGTATTACTCAATATGACTGTATACTGTAACACTCAATATGACAGTTATTTAAACATAACTCCCACACCACACATGGAAAATGGCTAATAATGCCGGAAATAATGCCTCTTTGGGAGTTTCACTCGAAACATATGCTTTTTTAAACTTGCAAATGCAAAAAGTAGTTTTTTACTCAATATGACTATAATGTTCTTAGAATCCTGAGATAATGCGAAAAAAGCAATAAAAATGTATTCAAACATAACTTCTAAACAACACATGCAAAATGGCTAATAATGCCTAGAGATATGTATTTGTGTTAGTAGTACTAGAAAAATGATCTTTTGTAAGGTTTCTAAAGACACAAGTTAGTTGTTTTATTTAATAGAACAGTGTGACTGTCAACCTAAATATGAAAGGTTTATAATCATAACTCCAAAACCAAACATGAACTTTGTCTAAAAAAGCTTGTAATATTGAATTTATTTGAGTTTGACCTGAATCAGGTATTTTGGAAAGGTTCAAAAATACAAAAATCAGGTTTTACTGGCCTCATATTGGTCAAACTCAAAATGTCAGTTTATGAAACATAACTCCAAAAATACACATGCAATATGTCTAATAATGCCTGAAGAAATGCATCTTTGAGAGTTTTCCTGAAAAAAAACATTTGGTACCGTTTGCAAAAACAAAAAGTAATGTTTTACTCAATTTGACAGTAATGTACTTAAAATCCTGAGATAATGCGAATAAAGCCATAAAAATGTATTCCAACATAATTCCTAATCCAAACGTGCAAAGTGTCTAAAAATGCCTGTGATATTGAATACATGTGAGTTTTACTAGATACAGTTGTTTTTCTATGGTTTGCAAATACAAAATGAGGTATTACTCAATATGACTGTATACTGTAACACTCAATATGACAGTTATTTAAACATAACTCCTACACCACACATGGAAAATGGCTAATAATGCCTGAAATAATGCATCTTTGGGAGTTTTACTGGAAACATATGCTTTTTTAAATCTTGCAAAAGCAAAAAGTAGTTTTTTACTCAATATGACTATAATGTTCTTAGAATCCTGAGATAATGCGAAAAAAGCAATAAAAATGTATTCAAACATAACTTCTAAACAACACATGTAAAATGGCTAATAATGCCTAGAGATATGTATTTTTGTTAGTAGTACTAGAAAAATGATCTTTTGTAAGGTTTCTAAAGACACTAGTTATTTTTTTTATTCAATATAACAGTGTGACTGTCAACCTAAACATGAAAGGTTTATAATCATAACTCCAAAACCAAACATGAACTTTGTCTAAAAAAGCCTGTAATATTGAATTTATGTGAGTTTGACCTGAATCAGGTATTTTGGAAAGGTTCAAAAATACAAAAATCAGGTTTTACTGGCCTCATATTGGTCAAACTCAAAATGTCAGTTTATGAAACATAACTCCAAAATACACATGCAATATGTCTAATAATGCCTGAAGAAATGCATCTTTGAGAGTTTTCCTGAAAAAAAAAACATTTGGTACCGTTTGCAAAAACAAAAAGTAATGTTTTACTCAATTTGACAGTAATGTACTTAAAATCCTGAGATAATGCGAATAAAGCCATAAAAATGTATTCCAACATAATTCCTAATCCAAACGTGCAAAGTGTCTAAAAATGCCTGTGATATTGAATACATGTGAGTTTTACTAGATACAGTTGTTTTTCTATGGTTTGCAAATACAAAAATGAGGTATTACTCAATATGACTGTATACTGTAACACTCAATATGACAGTTATTTAAACATAACTCCTACACCACACATGGAAAATGGCTAATAATGCCTGAAATAATGCATCTTTGGGAGTTTTACTGGAAACATATGCTTTTTTAAATCTTGCAAATGCAAAAAGTAGTTTTTTACTCAATATGACTATAATGTTCTTAGAATCCTGAGATAATGCGAAAAAAGCAATAAAAATGTATTCAAACATAACTTCTAAACAACACATGTAAAATGGCTAATAATGCCTAGAGATATGTATTTTTGTTAGTAGTACTAGAAAAATGATCTTTTGTAAGGTTTCTAAAGACACAAGTTATTTTTTTTATTCAATATAACAGTGTGACTGTCAACCTAAACATGAAAGGTTTATAATCATAACTCCAAAACCAATCATGAACTTTGTCTAAAAAAGCCTGTAATATAGAATTTATGTGAGTTTGACATGAATCAGGTATTTTGGAAAGGTTCAAAAATACAAAAATCAGGTTTTACTGGCCTCATATTGGTCAAACTCAAAATGTCAGTTTATGAAACATAACTCCAAAATACACATGCAATATGTCTAATAATGCCTGAAGAAATGCATCTTTGAGAGTTTTCCTGAAAAAAAAAACATTTGGTACCGTTTGCAAAAACAAAAAGTAATGTTTTACTCAATTTGACAGTAATGTACTTAGAATCCTGAGATAATGCGAATAAAGCAATAAAAATGTATTCCAACATAATTCCTAATCCAAACGTGCAAAGTGTCTAAAAATGCCTGTGATATTGAATACATGTGAGTTTTACTAGATACAGTTGTTTTTCTATGGTTTGCAAATACAAAAATAAGGTATTACTCAATATGACTGTATACTGTAACACTCAGTATGACAGTTATTTAAACAAAACTCCCACACCACACATGGAAAATGGCTAATAATGCCGGAAATAATGCCTCTTTGGGAGTTTCACTCGAAACATATGCTTTTTTAAATCTTGCAAATGCAAAAAGTAGTTTTTTACTCAATATGACTATAATGTTCTTAGAATCCTGAGATAATGCGAAAAAAGCAATAAAAATGTATTCAAACATAACTTCTAAACAACACATGCAAAATGGCTAATAATGCCTAGAGATATGTATTTTTGTTAGTAGTACTAGAAAAATGATCTTTTGTAAGGTTTCTAAAGACACAAGTTAGTTTTTTTATTCAATATAACAGTGTGACTGTCAACCTAAATATGAAAGGTTTATAATCATAACTCCAAAACCAAACATGAACTTTGTCTAAAAAAGCCTGTAATATTGAATTTATGTGAGTTTGACCTGAATCAGGTATTTTGGAAAGGTTAAAAAAAACAAAAATCAGGTTTTACTGGCCTCATATTGGTCAAACTCAAAATGTCAGTTTATGAAACATAACTCCAAAAATACACATGCAATATGTCTAATAATGCCTGAAGAAATGCATCTTTGAGAGTTTTCCTGAAAAAAAAAACATTTGGTACCGTTTGCAAAAACAAAAAGTAATGTTTTACTCAATTTGACAGTAATGTACTTAGAATCCTGAGATAATGCGAATAAAGCAATAAAAATGTATTCCAACATAATTCCTAATCCAAACGTGCAAAGTGTCTAAAAATGCCTGTGATATTGAATACATGTGAGTTTTACTAGATACAGTTGTTTTTCTAAAGTTTGCAAATACAAAAATGAGGTATTACTCAATATGACTGTATACTGTAACACTCAATATGACAGTTATTTAAACATAACTCCTACACCACACATGGAAAATGGCTAATAATGCCTGAAATAATGCATCTTTGGGAGTTTTACTGGAAACATATGCTTTTTTAAATCTTGCAAATGCAAAAAGTAGTTTTTTACTCAATATGACTATAATGTTCTTAGAATCCTGAGATAATGCGAAAAAAGCAATAAAAATGTATTCAAACATAACTTCTAAACAACACATGCAAAATGGCTAATAATGCCTAGAGATATGTATTTGTGTTAGTAGTACTAGAAAAATGATCTTTTGTAAGGTTTCTAAAGACACAAGTTAGTTGTTTTATTCAATATAACAGTGTGACTGTCAACCTAAATATGAAAGGTTTATAATCATAACTCCAAAACCAAACAAGAACTTTGTCTAAAAAAGCCTGTAATATTGAATTTATGTGAGTTTGACCTGAATCAGGTATTTTGGAAAGGTTCAAAAATACAAAAATCAGGTTTTACTGGCCTCATATTGGTCAAACTCAAAATGTCAGTTTATGAAACATAACTCCAAAAATACACATGCAATATGTCTAATAATGCCTGAAGAAATGCATCTTTGAGAGTTTTCCTGAAAAAAAACATTTGGTACCGTTTGCAAAAACAAAAAGTAATGTTTTACTCAATTTGACAGTAATGTACTTAAAATCCTGAGATAATGCGAATAAAGCCATAAAAATGTATTCCAACCTAATTCCTAATCCAAACGTGCAAAGTGTCTAAAAATGCCTGTGATATTGAATACATGTGAGTTTTACTAGATACAGTTGTTTTTCTATGGTTTGCAAATACAAAAATGAGGTATTACTCAATATGACTGTATACTGTAACACTCAATATGACAGTTATTTAAACATAACTCCTACACCACACATGGAAAATGGCTAATAATGCCTGAAATAATGCATCTTTGGGAGTTTTACTCGAAACATATGCTTTTTTAAATCTTGCAAATGCAAAAAGTAGTTTTTTACTCAATATGACTATAATGTTCTTAGAATCCTGAGATAATGCGAAAAAAACAATAAAAATGTATTCAAACATAACTTCTAAACAACACATGTAAAATGGCTAATAATGCCTAGAGATATGTATTTTTCTTAGTAGTACTAGAAAAATGGTCTTTTGTAAGGTTTCTAAAGACACTAGTTATTTTTTTTATTCAATATAACAGTGTGACTGTCAACCTAAACATGAAAGGTTTATAATCATAACTCCAAAACCAAACATGAACTTTGTCTAAAAAAGCCTGTAATATTGAATTTATGTGAGTTTGACCTGAATCAGGTATTTTGGAAAGGTTCAAAAATACAAAAATCAGGTTTTACTGGCCTCATATTGGTCAAACTCAAAATGTCAGTTTATGAAACATAACTCCAAAATACACATGCAATATGTCTAATAATGCCTGAAGAAATGCATCTTTGAGAGTTTTCCTGAAAAAAAAACATTTGGTACCGTTTGCAAAAACAAAAAGTAATGTTTTACTCAATTTGACAGTAATGTACTTAGAATCCTGAGATAATGCGAATAAAGCAATAAAAATGTATTCCAACATAATTCCTAATCCAAACGTGCAAAGTGTCTAAAAATGCCTGTGATATTGAATACATGTGAGTTTTACTAGATACAGTTGTTTTTCTATGGTTTGCAAATACAATAATAAGGTATTACTCAATATGACTGTATACTGTAACACTCAATATGACAGTTATTTAAACATAACTCCCACACCACACATGGAAAATGGCTAATAATGCCGGAAATAATGCCTCTTTGGGAGTTTCACTCGAAACATATGCTTTTTTAAACTTGAAAATGCAAAAAGTAGTTTTTTACTCAATATGACTATAATGTTCTTAGAATCCTGAGATAATGCGAAAAAAGCAATAAAAATGTATTCAAACATAACTTCTAAACAACACATGCAAAATGGCTAATAATGCCTAGAGATATGTATTTTTGTTAGTAGTACTAGAAAAATGATCTTTTGTAAGGTTTCTAAAGACACAAGTTAGTTTTTTTATTCAATATAACAGTGTGACTGTCAACCTAAATATGAAAGGTTTATAATCATAACTCCAAAACCAAACGTGAACTTTGTCTAAAAAAGCCTGTAATATTGAATTTATGTGAGTTTGACCTGAATCAGGTATTTTGGAAAGGTTCAAAAATACAAAAATCAGGTTTTATTGGCCTCATATTGGTCAAACTCAAAATGTCAGTTTATGAAACATAACTCCAAAAATACACATGCAATATGTCTAATAATGCCTGAAGAAATGCATCTTTGAGAGTTTACCTGAAAAAAAAAACATTTGGTACCGTTTGCAAAAACAAAAAGTAATGTTTTACTCAATTTGACAGTAATGTACTTAGAATCCTGAGATAATGCGAATAAAGCAATAAAAATGTATTCAAACATAATTCCTAATCCAAACGTGCAAAGTGTCTAAACATGCCTGTGATATTGAATACATGTGAGTTTTACTAGATACAGTTGTTTTTCTATGGTTTGCAAATACAAAAATGAGGTATTACTCAATATGACTGTATACTGTAACACTCAATATGACAGTTATTTAAACATAACTCCTACACCACACATGGAAAATGGCTAATAATGACTGAAATAATGCATCTTTGGGAGTTTTACTGGAAACATATGCTTTTTTAAATCTTGCAAAAGCAAAAAGTAGTTTTTTACTCAATATGACTATAATGTTCTTAGAATCCTGAGATAATGCGAAAAAAGCAATAAAAATGTATTCAAACATAACTTCTAAACAACACATGTAAAATGGCTAATAATGCCTAGAGATATGTATTTTTGTTAGTAGTACTAGAAAAATGATCTTTTGTAAGGTTTCTAAAGACACTAGTTATTTTTTTATTCAATATAACAGTGTGACTGTCAACCTAAACATGAAAGGTTTATAATCATAACTCCAAAACCAAACATGAACTTTGTCTAAAAAAGCCTGTAATATTGAATTTATGTGAGTTTGACCTGAATCAGGTATTTTGGAAAGGTTCAAAAATACAAAAATCAGGTTTTACTGGCCTCATATTGGTCAAACTCAAAATGTCAGTTTATGAAACATAACTCCAAAATACACATGCAATATGTCTAATAATGCCTGAAGAAATGCATCTTTGAGAGTTTTCCTGAAAAAAAAAAACATTTGGTACCGTTTGCAAAAACAAAAAGTAATGTTTTACTCAATTTGACAGTAATGTACTTAAAATCCTGAGATAATGCGAATAAAGCCATAAAAATGTATTCCAACATAATTCCTAATCCAAACGTGCAAAGTGTCTAAAAATGCCTGTGATATTGAATACATGTGAGTTTTACTAGATACAGTTGTTTTTCTATGGTTTGCAAATACAAAAATAAGGTATTACTCAATATGACTGTATACTGTAACACTCAATATGACAGTTATTTAAACAAAACTCCCACACCACACATGGAAAATGGCTAATAATGCCGGAAATAATGCCTCTTTGGGAGTTTCACTCGAAACATATGCTTTTTTAAATCTTGCAAATGCAAAAAGTAGTTTTTTACTCAATATGACTATAATGTTCTTAGAATCCTGAGATAATGCGAAAAAAGCAATAAAAATGTATTCAAACATAACTTCTAAACAACACATGCAAAATGGCTAATAATGCCTAGAGATATGTATTTTTGTTAGTAGTACTAGAAAAATGATCTTTTGTAAGGTTTCTAAAGACACAAGTTAGTTTTTGTATTCAATATAACAGTGTGACTGTCAACCTAAATATGAAAGGTTTATAATCATAACTCCAAAACCAAACATGAACTTTGTCTAAAAAAGCCTGTAATATTGAATTTATGTGAGTTTGACCTGAATCAGGTATTTTGGAAAGGTTCAAAAATACAAAAATCAGGTTTTACTGGCCTCATATTGGTCAAACTCAAAATGTCAGTTTATGAAACATAACTCCAAAAATACACATGCAATATGTCTAATAATGCCTGAAGAAATGCATCTTTGAGAGTTTTCCTGAAAAAAAAAACATTTGGTACCGTTTGCAAAAAAAAAAAGTAATGTTTTACTCAATTTGACAGTAATGTACTTAGAATCCTGAGATAATGCGAATAAAGCAATAAAAATGTATTCCAACATAATTCCTAATCCAAACGTGCAAAGTGTCTAAAAATGCCTGTGATATTGAATACATGTGAGTTTTACTAGATACAGTTGTTTTTCTAAAGTTTGCAAATACAAAAATGAGGTATTACTCAATATGACTGTATACTGTAACACTCAATATGACAGTTATTTAAACATAACTCCTACACCACACATGGAAAATGGCTAATAATGCCTGAAATAATGCATCTTTGGGAGTTTTACTGGAAACATATGCTTTTTTAAATCTTGCAAATGCAAAAAGTAGTTTTTTACTCAATATGACTATAATGTTCTTAGAATCCTGAGATAATGCGAAAAAAGCAATAAAAATGTATTCAAACATAACTTCTAAACAACACATGCAAAATGGCTAATAATGCCTAGAGATATGTATTTGTGTTAGTAGTACTAGAAAAATGATCTTTTGTAAGGTTTCTAAAGACACAAGTTAGTTGTTTTATTCAATATAACAGTGTGACTGTCAACCTAAATATGAAAGGTTTATAATCATAACTCCAAAACCAAACATGAACTTTGTCTAAAAAAGCCTGTAATATTGAATTTATGTGAGTTTGACATGAATCAGGTATTTTGGAAAGGTTCAAAAATACAAAAATCAGGTTTTACTGGCCTCATATTGGTCAAACTCAAAATGTCAGTTTATGAAACATAACTCCAAAATACACATGCAATATGTCTAATAATGCCTGAAGAAATGCATCTTTGAGAGTTTTCCTGAAAAAAAAAACATTTGGTACCGTTTGCAAAAACAAAAAGTAATGTTTTACTCAATTTGACAGTAATGTACTTAGAATCCTGAGATAACGCGAATAAAGCAATAAAAATGTATTCCAACATAATTCCTAATCCAAACGTGCAAAGTGTCTAAAAATGCCTGTGATATTGAATACCTGTGAGTTTTACTAGATACAGTTGTTTTTCTATGGTTTGCAAATACAAAAATAAGGTATTACTCAATATGACTGTATACTGTAACACTCAATATGACAGTTATTTAAACAAAACTCCCACACCACACATGGAAAATGGCTAATAATGCCGGAAATAATGCCTCTTTGGGAGTTTCACTCGAAACATATGCTTTTTTAAATCTTGCAAATGCAAAAAGTAGTTTTTTACTCAATATGACTATAATGTTCTTAGAATCCTGAGATAATGCGAAAAAAGCAATAAAAATGTATTCAAACATAACTTCTAAACAACACATGCAAAATGGCTAATAATGCCTAGAGATATGTATTTTTGTTAGTAGTACTAGAAAAATGATCTTTTGTAAGGTTTCTAAAGACACAAGTTAGTTTTTGTATTCAATATAACAGTGTGACTGTCAACCTAAATATGAAAGGTTTATAATCATAACTCCAAAATCAAACATGAACTTTGTCTAAAAAAGCCTGTAATATTGAATTTATGTGAGTTTGACCTGAATCAGGTATTTTGGAAAGGTTCAAAAATACAAAAATCAGGTTTTACTGGCCTCATATTGGTCAAACTCAAAATGTCAGTTTATGAAACATAACTCCAAAAATACACATGCAATATGTCTAATAATGCCTGAAGAAATGCATCTTTGAGAGTTTTCCTGAAAAAAAACATTTGGTACCGTTTGCAAAAACAAAAAGTAATGTTTTACTCAATTTGACAGTAATGTACTTAAAATCCTGAGATAATGCGAATAAAGCCATAAAAATGTATTCCAACATAATTCCTAATCCAAACGTGCAAAGTGTCTAAAAATGCCTGTGATATTGAATACATGTGAGTTTTACTAGATACAGTTGTTTTTCTATGGTTTGCAAATACAAAATGAGGTATTACTCAATATGACTGTATACTGTAACACTCAATATGACAGTTATTTAAACATAACTCCTACACCACACATGGAAAATGGCTAATAATGCCTGAAATAATGCATCTTTGGGAGTTTTACTGGAAACATATGCTTTTTTAAATCTTGCAAAAGCAAAAAGTAGTTTTTTACTCAATATGACTATAATGTTCTTAGAATCCTGAGATAATGCGAAAAAAGCAATAAAAATGTATTCAAACATAACTTCTAAACAACACATGTAAAATGGCTAATAATGCCTAGAGATATGTATTTTTGTTAGTAGTACTAGAAAAATGATCTTTTGTAAGGTTTCTAAAGACACTAGTTATTTTTTTTATTCAATATAACAGTGTGACTGTCAACCTAAACATGAAAGGTTTATAATCATAACTCCAAAACCAAACATGAACTTTGTCTAAAAAAGCCTGTAATATTGAATTTATGTGAGTTTGACCTGAATCAGGTATTTTGGAAAGGTTCAAAAATACAAAAATCAGGTTTTACTGGCCTCATATTGGTCAAACTCAAAATGTCAGTTTATGAAACATAACTCCAAAATACACATGCAATATGTCTAATAATGCCTGAAGAAATGCATCTTTGAGAGTTTTCCTGAAAAAAAAAACATTTGGTACCGTTTGCAAAAACAAAAAGTAATGTTTTACTCAATTTGACAGTAATGTACTTAAAATCCTGAGATAATGCGAATAAAGCCATAAAAATGTATTCCAACATAATTCCTAATCCAAACGTGCAAAGTGTCTAAAAATGCCTGTGATATTGAATACATGTGAGTTTTACTAGATACAGTTGTTTTTCTATGGTTTGCAAATACAAAAATGAGGTATTACTCAATATGACTGTATACTGTAACACTCAATATGACAGTTATTTAAACATAACTCCTACACCACACATGGAAAATGGCTAATAATGCCTGAAATAATGCATCTTTGGGAGTTTTACTGGAAACATATGCTTTTTTAAATCTTGCAAATGCAAAAAGTAGTTTTTTACTCAATATGACTATAATGTTCTTAGAATCCTGAGATAATGCGAAAAAAGCAATAAAAATGTATTCAAACATAACTTCTAAACAACACATGTAAAATGGCTAATAATGCCTAGAGATATGTATTTTTGTTAGTAGTACTAGAAAAATGATCTTTTGTAAGGTTTCTAAAGACACAAGTTATTTTTTTTATTCAATATAACAGTGTGACTGTCAACCTAAACATGAAAGGTTTATAATCATAACTCCAAAACCAATCATGAACTTTGTCTAAAAAAGCCTGTAATATAGAATTTATGTGAGTTTGACATGAATCAGGTATTTTGGAAAGGTTCAAAAATACAAAAATCAGGTTTTACTGGCCTCATATTGGTCAAACTCAAAATGTCAGTTTATGAAACATAACTCCAAAATACACATGCAATATGTCTAATAATGCCTGAAGAAATGCATCTTTGAGAGTTTTCCTGAAAAAAAAAACATTTGGTACCGTTTGCAAAAACAAAAAGTAATGTTTTACTCAATTTGACAGTAATGTACTTAGAATCCTGAGATAATGCGAATAAAGCAATAAAAATGTATTCCAACATAATTCCTAATCCAAACGTGCAAAGTGTCTAAAAATGCCTGTGATATTGAATACATGTGAGTTTTACTAGATACAGTTGTTTTTCTATGGTTTGCAAATACAAAAATAAGGTATTACTCAATATGACTGTATACTGTAACACTCAGTATGACAGTTATTTAAACAAAACTCCCACACCACACATGGAAAATGGCTAATAATGCCGGAAATAATGCCTCTTTGGGAGTTTCACTCGAAACATATGCTTTTTTAAATCTTGCAAATGCAAAAAGTAGTTTTTTACTCAATATGACTATAATGTTCTTAGAATCCTGAGATAATGCGAAAAAAGCAATAAAAATGTATTCAAACATAACTTCTAAACAACACATGCAAAATGGCTAATAATGCCTAGAGATATGTATTTTTGTTAGTAGTACTAGAAAAATGATCTTTTGTAAGGTTTCTAAAGACACAAGTTAGTTTTTTTATTCAATATAACAGTGTGACTGTCAACCTAAATATGAAAGGTTTATAATCATAACTCCAAAACCAAACATGAACTTTGTCTAAAAAAGCCTGTAATATTGAATTTATGTGAGTTTGACCTGAATCAGGTATTTTGGAAAGGTTAAAAAAAACAAAAATCAGGTTTTACTGGCCTCATATTGGTCAAACTCAAAATGTCAGTTTATGAAACATAACTCCAAAAATACACATGCAATATGTCTAATAATGCCTGAAGAAATGCATCTTTGAGAGTTTTCCTGAAAAAAAAAACATTTGGTACCGTTTGCAAAAACAAAAAGTAATGTTTTACTCAATTTGACAGTAATGTACTTAGAATCCTGAGATAATGCGAATAAAGCAATAAAAATGTATTCCAACATAATTCCTAATCCAAACGTGCAAAGTGTCTAAAAATGCCTGTGATATTGAATACATGTGAGTTTTACTAGATACAGTTGTTTTTCTAAAGTTTGCAAATACAAAAATGAGGTATTACTCAATATGACTGTATACTGTAACACTCAATATGACAGTTATTTAAACATAACTCCTACACCACACATGGAAAATGGCTAATAATGCCTGAAATAATGCATCTTTGGGAGTTTTACTGGAAACATATGCTTTTTTAAATCTTGCAAATGCAAAAAGTAGTTTTTTACTCAATATGACTATAATGTTCTTAGAATCCTGAGATAATGCGAAAAAAGCAATAAAAATGTATTCAAACATAACTTCTAAACAACACATGCAAAATGGCTAATAATGCCTAGAGATATGTATTTGTGTTAGTAGTACTAGAAAAATGATCTTTTGTAAGGTTTCTAAAGACACAAGTTAGTTGTTTTATTCAATATAACAGTGTGACTGTCAACCTAAATATGAAAGGTTTATAATCATAACTCCAAAACCAAACAAGAACTTTGTCTAAAAAAGCCTGTAATATTGAATTTATGTGAGTTTGACCTGAATCAGGTATTTTGGAAAGGTTCAAAAATACAAAAATCAGGTTTTACTGGCCTCATATTGGTCAAACTCAAAATGTCAGTTTATGAAACATAACTCCAAAAATACACATGCAATATGTCTAATAATGCCTGAAGAAATGCATCTTTGAGAGTTTTCCTGAAAAAAAACATTTGGTACCGTTTGCAAAAACAAAAAGTAATGTTTTACTCAATTTGACAGTAATGTACTTAAAATCCTGAGATAATGCGAATAAAGCCATAAAAATGTATTCCAACCTAATTCCTAATCCAAACGTGCAAAGTGTCTAAAAATGCCTGTGATATTGAATACATGTGAGTTTTACTAGATACAGTTGTTTTTCTATGGTTTGCAAATACAAAAATGAGGTATTACTCAATATGACTGTATACTGTAACACTCAATATGACAGTTATTTAAACATAACTCCTACACCACACATGGAAAATGGCTAATAATGCCTGAAATAATGCATCTTTGGGAGTTTTACTCGAAACATATGCTTTTTTAAATCTTGCAAATGCAAAAAGTAGTTTTTTACTCAATATGACTATAATGTTCTTAGAATCCTGAGATAATGCGAAAAAAACAATAAAAATGTATTCAAACATAACTTCTAAACAACACATGTAAAATGGCTAATAATGCCTAGAGATATGTATTTTTCTTAGTAGTACTAGAAAAATGGTCTTTTGTAAGGTTTCTAAAGACACTAGTTATTTTTTTTATTCAATATAACAGTGTGACTGTCAACCTAAACATGAAAGGTTTATAATCATAACTCCAAAACCAAACATGAACTTTGTCTAAAAAAGCCTGTAATATTGAATTTATGTGAGTTTGACCTGAATCAGGTATTTTGGAAAGGTTCAAAAATACAAAAATCAGGTTTTACTGGCCTCATATTGGTCAAACTCAAAATGTCAGTTTATGAAACATAACTCCAAAATACACATGCAATATGTCTAATAATGCCTGAAGAAATGCATCTTTGAGAGTTTTCCTGAAAAAAAAACATTTGGTACCGTTTGCAAAAACAAAAAGTAATGTTTTACTCAATTTGACAGTAATGTACTTAGAATCCTGAGATAATGCGAATAAAGCAATAAAAATGTATTCCAACATAATTCCTAATCCAAACGTGCAAAGTGTCTAAAAATGCCTGTGATATTGAATACATGTGAGTTTTACTAGATACAGTTGTTTTTCTATGGTTTGCAAATACAATAATAAGGTATTACTCAATATGACTGTATACTGTAACACTCAATATGACAGTTATTTAAACATAACTCCCACACCACACATGGAAAATGGCTAATAATGCCGGAAATAATGCCTCTTTGGGAGTTTCACTCGAAACATATGCTTTTTTAAACTTGAAAATGCAAAAAGTAGTTTTTTACTCAATATGACTATAATGTTCTTAGAATCCTGAGATAATGCGAAAAAAGCAATAAAAATGTATTCAAACATAACTTCTAAACAACACATGCAAAATGGCTAATAATGCCTAGAGATATGTATTTTTGTTAGTAGTACTAGAAAAATGATCTTTTGTAAGGTTTCTAAAGACACAAGTTAGTTTTTTTATTCAATATAACAGTGTGACTGTCAACCTAAATATGAAAGGTTTATAATCATAACTCCAAAACCAAACGTGAACTTTGTCTAAAAAAGCCTGTAATATTGAATTTATGTGAGTTTGACCTGAATCAGGTATTTTGGAAAGGTTCAAAAATACAAAAATCAGGTTTTATTGGCCTCATATTGGTCAAACTCAAAATGTCAGTTTATGAAACATAACTCCAAAAATACACATGCAATATGTCTAATAATGCCTGAAGAAATGCATCTTTGAGAGTTTACCTGAAAAAAAAAACATTTGGTACCGTTTGCAAAAACAAAAAGTAATGTTTTACTCAATTTGACAGTAATGTACTTAGAATCCTGAGATAATGCGAATAAAGCAATAAAAATGTATTCAAACATAATTCCTAATCCAAACGTGCAAAGTGTCTAAACATGCCTGTGATATTGAATACATGTGAGTTTTACTAGATACAGTTGTTTTTCTATGGTTTGCAAATACAAAAATGAGGTATTACTCAATATGACTGTATACTGTAACACTCAATATGACAGTTATTTAAACATAACTCCTACACCACACATGGAAAATGGCTAATAATGACTGAAATAATGCATCTTTGGGAGTTTTACTGGAAACATATGCTTTTTTAAATCTTGCAAAAGCAAAAAGTAGTTTTTTACTCAATATGACTATAATGTTCTTAGAATCCTGAGATAATGCGAAAAAAGCAATAAAAATGTATTCAAACATAACTTCTAAACAACACATGTAAAATGGCTAATAATGCCTAGAGATATGTATTTTTGTTAGTAGTACTAGAAAAATGATCTTTTGTAAGGTTTCTAAAGACACTAGTTATTTTTTTATTCAATATAACAGTGTGACTGTCAACCTAAACATGAAAGGTTTATAATCATAACTCCAAAACCAAACATGAACTTTGTCTAAAAAAGCCTGTAATATTGAATTTATGTGAGTTTGACCTGAATCAGGTATTTTGGAAAGGTTCAAAAATACAAAAATCAGGTTTTACTGGCCTCATATTGGTCAAACTCAAAATGTCAGTTTATGAAACATAACTCCAAAATACACATGCAATATGTCTAATAATGCCTGAAGAAATGCATCTTTGAGAGTTTTCCTGAAAAAAAAAAACATTTGGTACCGTTTGCAAAAACAAAAAGTAATGTTTTACTCAATTTGACAGTAATGTACTTAAAATCCTGAGATAATGCGAATAAAGCCATAAAAATGTATTCCAACATAATTCCTAATCCAAACGTGCAAAGTGTCTAAAAATGCCTGTGATATTGAATACATGTGAGTTTTACTAGATACAGTTGTTTTTCTATGGTTTGCAAATACAAAAATAAGGTATTACTCAATATGACTGTATACTGTAACACTCAATATGACAGTTATTTAAACAAAACTCCCACACCACACATGGAAAATGGCTAATAATGCCGGAAATAATGCCTCTTTGGGAGTTTCACTCGAAACATATGCTTTTTTAAATCTTGCAAATGCAAAAAGTAGTTTTTTACTCAATATGACTATAATGTTCTTAGAATCCTGAGATAATGCGAAAAAAGCAATAAAAATGTATTCAAACATAACTTCTAAACAACACATGCAAAATGGCTAATAATGCCTAGAGATATGTATTTTTGTTAGTAGTACTAGAAAAATGATCTTTTGTAAGGTTTCTAAAGACACAAGTTAGTTTTTGTATTCAATATAACAGTGTGACTGTCAACCTAAATATGAAAGGTTTATAATCATAACTCCAAAACCAAACATGAACTTTGTCTAAAAAAGCCTGTAATATTGAATTTATGTGAGTTTGACCTGAATCAGGTATTTTGGAAAGGTTCAAAAATACAAAAATCAGGTTTTACTGGCCTCATATTGGTCAAACTCAAAATGTCAGTTTATGAAACATAACTCCAAAAATACACATGCAATATGTCTAATAATGCCTGAAGAAATGCATCTTTGAGAGTTTTCCTGAAAAAAAAAACATTTGGTACCGTTTGCAAAAAAAAAAAGTAATGTTTTACTCAATTTGACAGTAATGTACTTAGAATCCTGAGATAATGCGAATAAAGCAATAAAAATGTATTCCAACATAATTCCTAATCCAAACGTGCAAAGTGTCTAAAAATGCCTGTGATATTGAATACATGTGAGTTTTACTAGATACAGTTGTTTTTCTAAAGTTTGCAAATACAAAAATGAGGTATTACTCAATATGACTGTATACTGTAACACTCAATATGACAGTTATTTAAACATAACTCCTACACCACACATGGAAAATGGCTAATAATGCCTGAAATAATGCATCTTTGGGAGTTTTACTGGAAACATATGCTTTTTTAAATCTTGCAAATGCAAAAAGTAGTTTTTTACTCAATATGACTATAATGTTCTTAGAATCCTGAGATAATGCGAAAAAAGCAATAAAAATGTATTCAAACATAACTTCTAAACAACACATGCAAAATGGCTAATAATGCCTAGAGATATGTATTTGTGTTAGTAGTACTAGAAAAATGATCTTTTGTAAGGTTTCTAAAGACACAAGTTAGTTGTTTTATTCAATATAACAGTGTGACTGTCAACCTAAATATGAAAGGTTTATAATCATAACTCCAAAACCAAACATGAACTTTGTCTAAAAAAGCCTGTAATATTGAATTTATGTGAGTTTGACATGAATCAGGTATTTTGGAAAGGTTCAAAAATACAAAAATCAGGTTTTACTGGCCTCATATTGGTCAAACTCAAAATGTCAGTTTATGAAACATAACTCCAAAATACACATGCAATATGTCTAATAATGCCTGAAGAAATGCATCTTTGAGAGTTTTCCTGAAAAAAAAAACATTTGGTACCGTTTGCAAAAACAAAAAGTAATGTTTTACTCAATTTGACAGTAATGTACTTAGAATCCTGAGATAACGCGAATAAAGCAATAAAAATGTATTCCAACATAATTCCTAATCCAAACGTGCAAAGTGTCTAAAAATGCCTGTGATATTGAATACCTGTGAGTTTTACTAGATACAGTTGTTTTTCTATGGTTTGCAAATACAAAAATAAGGTATTACTCAATATGACTGTATACTGTAACACTCAATATGACAGTTATTTAAACAAAACTCCCACACCACACATGGAAAATGGCTAATAATGCCGGAAATAATGCCTCTTTGGGAGTTTCACTCGAAACATATGCTTTTTTAAATCTTGCAAATGCAAAAAGTAGTTTTTTACTCAATATGACTATAATGTTCTTAGAATCCTGAGATAATGCGAAAAAAGCAATAAAAATGTATTCAAACATAACTTCTAAACAACACATGCAAAATGGCTAATAATGCCTAGAGATATGTATTTTTGTTAGTAGTACTAGAAAAATGATCTTTTGTAAGGTTTCTAAAGACACAAGTTAGTTTTTGTATTCAATATAACAGTGTGACTGTCAACCTAAATATGAAAGGTTTATAATCATAACTCCAAAATCAAACATGAACTTTGTCTAAAAAAGCCTGTAATATTGAATTTATGTGAGTTTGACCTGAATCAGGTATTTTGGAAAGGTTCAAAAATACAAAAATCAGGTTTTACTGGCCTCATATTGGTCAAACTCAAAATGTCAGTTTATGAAACATAACTCCAAAAATACACATGCAATATGTCTAATAATGCCTGAAGAAATGCATCTTTGAGAGTTTTCCTGAAAAAAAAAACATTTGGTACCGTTTGCAAAAAAAAAAAGTAATGTTTTACTCAATTTGACAGTAATGTACTTAGAATCCTGAGATAATGCGAATAAAGCAATAAAAATGTATTCCAACATAATTCCTAATCCAAACGTGCAAAGTGTCTAAAAATGCCTGTGATATTGAATACATGTGAGTTTTACTAGATACAGTTGTTTTTCTAAAGTTTGCAAATACAAAAATGAGGTATTACTCAATATGACTGTATACTGTAACACTCAATATGACAGTTATTTAAACATAACTCCTACACCACACATGGAAAATGGCTAATAATGCCTGAAATAATGCATCTTTGGGAGTTTTACTGGAAACATATGCTTTTTTAAATCTTGAAAATGCAAAAAGTAGTTTTTTACTCAATATGACTATAATGTTCTTAGAATCCTGAGATAATGCGAAAAAAGCAATAAAAATGTATTCAAACATAACTTCTAAACAACACATGCAAAATGGCTAATAATGCCTAGAGATATGTATTTGTGTTAGTAGTACTAGAAAAATGATCTTTTGTAAGGTTTCTAAAGACACAAGTTAGTTGTTTTATTCAATATAACAGTGTGACTGTCAACCTAAATATGAAAGGTTTATAATCATAACTCCAAAACCAAACATGAACTTTGTCTAAAAAAGCCTGTAATATTGAATTTATGTGAGTTTGACCTGAATCAGGTATTTTGGAAAGGTTCAAAAATACAAAAATCAGGTTTTACTGGCCTCATATTGGTCAAACTCAAAATGTCAGTTTATGAAACATAACTCCAAAAATACACATGCAATATGTCTAATAATGCCTGAAGAAATGCATCTTTGAGAGTTTACCTGAAAAAAAACATTTGGTACCGTTTGCAAAAACAAAAGGTAATGTTTTACTCAATTTGACAGTAATGTACTTAAAATCCTGAGATAATGCGAATAAAGCCATAAAAATGTATTCCAACATAATTCCTAATCCAAACGTGCAAAGTGTCTAAAAATGCCTGTGATATTGAATACATGTGAGTTTTACTAGATACAGTTGTTTTTCTATGGTTTGCAAATACAAAAATGAGGTATTACTCAATATGACTGTATACTGTAACACTCAATATGACAGTTATTTAAACATAACTCCTACACCACACATGGAAAATGGCTAATAATGCCTGAAATAATGCATCTTTGGGAGTTTTACTCGAAACATATGCTTTTTTAAATCTTGCAAATGCAAAAAGTAGTTTTTTACTCAATATGACTATAATGTTCTTAGAATCCTGAGATAATGCGAAAAAAGCAATAAAAATGTATTCAAACATAACTTCTAAACAACACATGTAAAATGGCTAATAATGCCTAGAGATATGTATTTTTGTTAGTAGTACTAGAAAAATGATCTTTTGTAAGGTTTCTAAAGACACAAGTTATTTTTTTTATTCAATATAACAGTGTGACTGTCAACCTAAACATGAAAGGTTTATAATCATAACTCCAAAACCAAACATGAACTTTGTCTAAAAAAGCCTGTAATATTGAATTTATGTGAGTTTGACCTGAATCAGGTATTTTGGAAAGGTTCAAAAATACAAAAATCAGGTTTTACTGGCCTCATATTGGTCAAACTCAAAATGTCAGTTTATGAAACATAACTCCAAAAATACACATGCAATATGTCTAATAATGCCTGAAGAAATGCATCTTTGAGAGTTTTCCTGAAAAAAAAAACATTTGGTACCGTTTGCAAAAACAAAAAGTAATGTTTTACTCAATTTGACAGTAATGTACTTAGAATCCTGAGATAATGCGAATAAAGCAATAAAAATGTATTCCAACATAATTCCTAATCCAAACGTGCAAAGTGTCTAAAAATGCCTGTGATATTGAATACATGTGAGTTTTACTAGATACAGTTGTTTTTCTATGGTTTGCAAATACAAAAATGAGGTATTACTCAATATGACTGTATACTTTAACACTCAATATGACAGTTATTTAAACATAACTCCTACACCACACATGGAAAATGGCTAATAATGCCTGAAATAATGCATCTTTGGGAGTTTTACTGGAAACATATGCTTTTTTAAATCTTGCAAATGCAAAAAGTAGTTTTTTACTCAATATGACTATAATGTTCTTAGAATCCTGAGATAATGGTAAAAAAACAAAAAAAGTGTATTCAAACATAACTTCTAAACAACACATGCAAAATGGCTAATAATGCCTAGAGATATGTATTTTTGTTAGTAGTACTAGAAAAATGATCTTTTGTAAGGTTTCTAAAGACACAAGTTAGTTTTTTTTATTCAATATAACAGTTTGACTGTCAACCTAAATATGAAAGGTTTATAATCATAACTCCAAAACCAAACATGAACTTTGTCTAAAAAAGCCTGTAATATTGAATTTATGTGAGTTTGACCTGAATCAGGTATTTTGGAAAGGTTCAAAAATACAAAAATCAGGTTTTACTGGCCTCATATTTGTCAAACTCAGAATGTCAGTTTATGAACTATAACTCCAAAAATGCACATGCAATATGTCTAATAATACCTGAAGAAATGCATCTTTGAGAGTTTTCCTGAAAAAAAACATTTGGTACCGTTTGCAAAAACAAAAAGTAATGTTTTACTCAATTTGACAGTAATGTACTTAGAATCCTGAGATAATGCGAATAAAGCAATAAAAATGTATTCCAACATAATTCCTAATCCAAACGTGCAAAGTGTCTAAAAATGCCTGTGATATTGAATACATGTGAGTTTTACTAGATACAGTTGTTTTTCTATGGTTTGCAAATACAAAAATGAGGTATTACTCAATATGACTGTATACTGTAACACTCAATATGACAGTTATTTAAACATAACTCCTACACCACAGATGGAAAATGGCTAATAATGCCTGAAATAATGCATCTTTGGGAGTTTTACTGGAAACATATGCTTTTTTAAATCTTGCAAATGCAAAAAGTAGTTTTTTACTCAATATGACTATAATGTTCTTAGAATCCTGAGATAATGCGAAAAAAGCAATAAAAATGTATTCAAACATAACTTCTAAACAACACATGCAAAATGGCTAATAATGCCTAGAGATATGTATTTTTGTTAGTAGTACTAGAAAAATGATCTTTTGTAAGGTTTCTAAAGACACAAGTTAGTTTTTTTTATTCAATATAACAGTGTGACTGTCAACCTAAATATGAAAGGTTTATAATCATAACTCCAAAACCAAACATGAACTTTGTCTAAAAAAGCCTGTAATTCTGAATTTATGTGAGTTTGACCTGAATCAGGTATTTTGGAAAGGTTCAAAAATACAGAAATCAGGTTTTACTGGCCTCATATTGGTCAAACTCAAAATGTCAGTTTGTGAAACATAACTCCAAAAATACACATGCAATATGTCTAATAATGCCTGAAGGAATGCATCTGTGAGAGTTTTCCTGAAAAAAAAAAACATTTGGTACCGTTTGCAAAAACAAAAAGTAATGTTTTACTCAATTTGACAGTAATGTACTTAGAATCCTGAGATAATGCGAATAAAGCAATAAAAATGTATTCCAACATAATTCCTAATCCAAACGTGAAAAGTGTCTAAAAATGCCTGTGATATTGAATACATGTGAGTTTTACTAGATGCAGTTGTTTTTCTATGGTTTGCAAATACAAAAATGAGGTATTACTCAATATGACTGTATACTGTAACACTCAATATGACAGTTATTTAAACATAACTCCTACACCACACATGGAAAATGGCCAATAATGCCTGAAACAATGCATCTTTGGGAGTTTTACTCGAAACATATGCTTTTTTAAATCTTGCAAATGCAAAAAGTAGTTTTTTACTCAATATGACTATAATGTTCATAGAATCCTGAGATAATGCGAAAAAAGCAATAAAAATGTATTCAAACATAACTTCTAAACAACACATGTAAAATGGCTAATAATGCCTAGAGATATGTATTTTTGTTAGTAGTACTAGAAAAATGATCTTTTGTAAGGTTTCTAAAGACACAAGTTATTTTTTTTATTCAATATAACAGTGTGACTGTCAACCTAAACATGAAAGGTTTATAATCATAACTCCAAAACCAAACATGAACTTTGTCTAAAAAAGCCTGTAATATTGAATTTATGTGAGTTTGACCTGAATCAGGTATTTTGGAAAGGTTCAAAAATACAAAAATCAGGTTTTACTGGCCTCATATTGGTCAAACTCAAAATGTCAGTTTATGAAACATAACTCCAAAAATACACATGCAATATGTCTAATAATGCCTGAAGAAATGCATCTTTGAGAGTTTTCCTGAAAAAAAAACATTTGGTACCGTTTGCAAAAACAAAAAGAAATGTTTTACTCAATTTGACAGTAATGTACTTAAAATCCTGAGATAATGCGAATAAAGCCATACAAATGTATTCCAACCTAATTCCTAATCCAAACGTGCAAAGTGTCTAAAAATGCCTGTGATATTGAATACATGTGAGTTTTACTAGATACAGTTGTTTTTCTATGGTTTGCAAATACAAAAATGAGGTATTACTCAATATGACTGTATACTGTAACACTCAATATGACAGTTATTTAAAGATAACTCCTACACCACACATGGAAAATGGCTAATAATGCCTGAAATAATGCATCTTTGGGAGTTTTACTCGAAACATATGCTTTTTTAAATCTTGCAAATGCAAACAGTAGTTTTTTTACTCAATATGACTATAATGTTCTTAGAATCCTGAGATAATGCGAAAAAAGCAATAAAAATGTATTCAAACATAACTTCTAAACAACACATGTAAAATGGCTAATAATGCCTAGAGATATGTATTATTGTTAGTAGTACTAGAAAAAATGATCTTTTGTAAGGTTTCTAAAGACACAAGTTAGTTTTTTTATTCAATATAACAGTGTGACTGTCAACCTAAATATGAAAGGTTTGTAATCATAACTCCAAAACCAAACATGAAATTTGTCTAAAAAAAGCCTGTAATATTGAATTTATGTGAGTTTGACCTGAATCAGGTATTTTGGAAAGGTTCACAAATACAAAAATCAGGTTTTACTGGCCTCATATTGGTCAAACTCAAAATGTCAGTTTATGAAACATAACTCCAAAAATACACATGCTATATGTCTAATAATGCCTGAAGAAATGCATCTTTGAGAGTTTTCCTGAAAAAAAAAAACATTTGGTACCGTTTAAAAAAATAAAAAGTAATGTTTTACTCAATTTGACAGTAATGTACTTAGAATCCTGAGATAATGCGAATAAAGCAATAAAAATGTATTCCAACATAATTCCTAATCCAAACGTGCAAAGTGTCTAAAAATGCCTGTGATATTGAATACATGTGAGTTTTACTAGATACAGTTGTTTTTCTATGGTTTGCAAATACAAAAATGAGGTATTACTCAATATGACTGTATACTGTAACACTCAATATGACAGTTATTTAAACATAACTCCTACACCACACATGAAAAATGGCTAATAATGCCTGAAATAATGCATCTTTGGGAGTTTTACTGGAAACATATGCTTTTTTAAATCTTGCAAATGCAAAAAGTAGTTTTTTACTCAATATGACTATAATGTTCTCAGAATCCTGAGATAATGCGAAAAAAGCAATAAAAATGTATTCAAACATAACTTCTAAACAACACATGCAAAATGGCTAATAATGCCTAGAGATATGTATTTTTGTTAGTAATACTAGAAAAATTATCGTTTGTAAGGTTTCTAAAGACACAAGTTAGTTTTTTTATTCAATATAACAGTGTGACTGTCAACCTAAATATGAAAGGTTTATAATCATAACTCCAAAACCAAACATGAACTTTGTCTAAAAAAGCCTGTAATATTGAATTTATGTGAGTTTGACCTGAATCAGGTATTTTGGAAAGGTTCAAAAATACAAAAATCAGGTTTTACTGGCCTCATATTGGTCAAACTCAAAATGTCAGTTTATGAAACATAACTCCAAAAATACACACGCAATATGTCTAATAATGCCTGAGGAAATGCATCTTTGAGAGTTTTCCTGAAAAAAAAAACATTTGGTACCGTTTGCAAAAACAAAAAGTAATGTTTTACTCAATTTGACAGTAATGTACTTAGAATCCTGAGATAATGCGAATAAAGCAATAAAAATGTATTCCAACATAATTCCTAATCCAAACGTGCAAAGTGTCTAAAAATGCCTGTGATATTGAATACATGTGAGTTTTACTAGATACAGTTGTTTTTCTATGGTTTGCAAATACAAAAATGAGGTATTACTCAATATGACTGTATACTGTAACACTCAATATGACAGTTATTTAAACATAACTCCTACACCACAGATGGAAAATGGCTAATAATGCCTGAAATAATGCATCTTTGGGAGTTTTACTGGAAACATATGCTTTTTTAAATCTTGCAAATGCAAAAAGTAGTTTTTTACTCAATATGACTATAATGTTCTTAGAATCCTGAGATAATGCGAAAAAAGCAATAAAAATGTATTCAAACATAACTTCTAACAACACATGCAAAATGGCTAATAATGCCTAGAGATATGTATTTTTGTTAGTAGTACTAGAAAAATGATCTTTTGTAAGGTTTCTAAAGACACAAGTTAGTTTTTTTTATTCAATATAACAGTGTGACTGTCAACCTAAATATGAAAGGTTTATAATCATAACTCCAAAACCAAACGTGAACTTTGTCTAAAAAAGCCTGTAATATTGAATTTATGTGAGTTTGACCTGAATCAGGTATTTTGGAAAGGTTCAAAAATACAAAAATCAGGTTTTATTGGCCTCATATTGGTCAAACTCAAAATGTCAGTTTATGAAACATAACTCCAAAAATACACATGCAATATGTCTAATAATGCCTGAAGAAATGCATCTTTGAGAGTTTACCTGAAAAAAAAAACATTTGGTACCGTTTGCAAAAACAAAAAGTAATGTTTTACTCAATTTGACAGTAATGTACTTAGAATCCTGAGATAATGCGAATAAAGCAATAAAAATGTATTCAAACATAATTCCTAATCCAAACGTGCAAAGTGTCTAAAAATGCCTGTGATATTGAATACATGTGAGTTTTACTAGTTACAGTTGTTTTTCTATGGTTTGCAAATACAAAAATGAGGTATTACTCAATATGACTGTATACTGTAACACTCAATATGACAGTTATTTAAACATAACTCCTACACCACACATGGAAAATGGCTAATAATGCCTGAAATAATGCATCTTTGGGAGTTTTACTGGAAACATATGCTTTTTTAAATCTTGCAAAAGCAAAAAGTAGTTTTTTACTCAATATGACTATAATGTTCTTAGAATCCTGAGATAATGCGAAAAAAGCAATAAAAATGTATTCAAACATAACTTCTAAACAACACATGTAAAATGGCTAATAATGCCTAGAGATATGTATTTTTGTTAGTAGTACTAGAAAAATGATCTTTTGTAAGGTTTCTAAAGACACTAGTTATTTTTTTTATTCAATATAACAGTGTGACTGTCAACCTAAACATGAAAGGTTTATAATCATAACTCCAAAACCAAACATGAACTTTGTCTAAAAAAGCCTGTAATATTGAATTTATGTGAGTTTGACCTGAATCAGGTATTTTGGAAAGGTTCAAAAATACAAAAATCAGGTTTTACTGGCCTCATATTGGTCAAACTCAAAATGTCAGTTTATGAAACATAACTCCCAAATACACATGCAATATGTCTAATAATGCCTGAAGAAATGCATCTTTGAGAGTTTTCCTGAAAAAAAAACATTTGGTACCGTTTGCAAAAACAAAAAGAAATGTTTTACTCAATTTGACAGTAATGTACTTAAAATCCTGAGATAATGCGAATAAAGCCATACAAATGTATTCCAACATAATTCCTAATCCAAACGTGCAAAGTGTCTAAAAATGCCTGTGATATTGAATACATGTGAGTTTTACTAGATACAGTTGTTTTTCTATGGTTTGCAAATACAAAAATGAGGTATTACTCAATATGACTGTATACTGTAACACTCAATATGACAGTTATTTAAAGATAACTCCTACACCACACATGGAAAATGGCTAATAATGCCTGAAATAATGCATCTTTGGGAGTTTTACTCGAAACATATGCTTTTTTAAATCTTGCAAATGCAAACAGTAGTTTTTTTACTCAATATGACTATAATGTTCTTAGAATCCTGAGATAATGCGAAAAAAGCAATAAAAATGTATTCAAACATAACTTCTAAACAACACATGTAAAATGGCTAATAATGCCTAGAGATATGTATTATTGTTAGTAGTACTAGAAAAAATGATCTTTTGTAAGGTTTCTAAAGACACAAGTTAGTTTTTTTATTCAATATAACAGTGTGACTGTCAACCTAAATATGAAAGGTTTGTAATCATAACTCCAAAACCAAACATGAAATTTGTCTAAAAAAAGCCTGTAATATTGAATTTATGTGAGTTTGACCTGAATCAGGTATTTTGGAAAGGTTCACAAATACAAAAATCAGGTTTTACTGGCCTCATATTGGTCAAACTCAAAATGTCAGTTTATGAAACATAACTCCAAAAATACACATGCTATATGTCTAATAATGCCTGAAGAAATGCATCTTTGAGAGTTTTCCTGAAAAAAAAAAACATTTGGTACCGTTTAAAAAAATAAAAAGTAATGTTTTACTCAATTTGACAGTAATGTACTTAGAATCCTGAGATAATGCGAATAAAGCAATAAAAATGTATTCCAACATAATTCCTAATCCAAACGTGCAAAGTGTCTAAAAATGCCTGTGATATTGAATACATGTGAGTTTTACTAGATACAGTTGTTTTTCTATGGTTTGCAAATACAAAAATGAGGTATTACTCAATATGACTGTATACTGTAACACTCAATATGACAGTTATTTAAACATAACTCCTACACCACACATGAAAAATGGCTAATAATGCCTGAAATAATGCATCTTTGGGAGTTTTACTGGAAACATATGCTTTTTTAAATCTTGCAAATGCAAAAAGTAGTTTTTTACTCAATATGACTATAATGTTCTCAGAATCCTGAGATAATGCGAAAAAAGCAATAAAAATGTATTCAAACATAACTTCTAAACAACACATGCAAAATGGCTAATAATGCCTAGAGATATGTATTTTTGTTAGTAATACTAGAAAAATTATCGTTTGTAAGGTTTCTAAAGACACAAGTTAGTTTTTTTATTCAATATAACAGTGTGACTGTCAACCTAAATATGAAAGGTTTATAATCATAACTCCAAAACCAAACATGAACTTTGTCTAAAAAAGCCTGTAATATTGAATTTATGTGAGTTTGACCTGAATCAGGTATTTTGGAAAGGTTCAAAAATACAAAAATCAGGTTTTACTGGCCTCATATTGGTCAAACTCAAAATGTCAGTTTATGAAACATAACTCCAAAAATACACACGCAATATGTCTAATAATGCCTGAGGAAATGCATCTTTGAGAGTTTTCCTGAAAAAAAAAACATTTGGTACCGTTTGCAAAAACAAAAAGTAATGTTTTACTCAATTTGACAGTAATGTACTTAGAATCCTGAGATAATGCGAATAAAGCAATAAAAATGTATTCCAACATAATTCCTAATCCAAACGTGCAAAGTGTCTAAAAATGCCTGTGATATTGAATACATGTGAGTTTTACTAGATACAGTTGTTTTTCTATGGTTTGCAAATACAAAAATGAGGTATTACTCAATATGACTGTATACTGTAACACTCAATATGACAGTTATTTAAACATAACTCCTACACCACAGATGGAAAATGGCTAATAATGCCTGAAATAATGCATCTTTGGGAGTTTTACTGGAAACATATGCTTTTTTAAATCTTGCAAATGCAAAAAGTAGTTTTTTACTCAATATGACTATAATGTTCTTAGAATCCTGAGATAATGCGAAAAAAGCAATAAAAATGTATTCAAACATAACTTCTAACAACACATGCAAAATGGCTAATAATGCCTAGAGATATGTATTTTTGTTAGTAGTACTAGAAAAATGATCTTTTGTAAGGTTTCTAAAGACACAAGTTAGTTTTTTTTATTCAATATAACAGTGTGACTGTCAACCTAAATATGAAAGGTTTATAATCATAACTCCAAAACCAAACGTGAACTTTGTCTAAAAAAGCCTGTAATATTGAATTTATGTGAGTTTGACCTGAATCAGGTATTTTGGAAAGGTTCAAAAATACAAAAATCAGGTTTTATTGGCCTCATATTGGTCAAACTCAAAATGTCAGTTTATGAAACATAACTCCCAAATACACATGCAATATGTCTAATAATGCCTGAAGAAATGCATCTTTGAGAGTTTTCCTGAAAAAAAAAACATTTGGTACCGTTTGCAAACACAAAAAGTAATGTTTTACTCAATTTGACAGTAATGTACTTAAAATCCTGAGATAATGCGAATAAAGCCATAAAAATGTATTCCAACATAATTCCTAATCCAAACGTGCAAAGTGTCTAAAAATGCCTGTGATATTGAATACATGTGAGTTTTACTAGATACAGTTGTTTTTCTATGGTTTGCAAATACAAAAATGAGGTATTACTCAATATGACTGTATACTGTAACACTCAATATGACAGTTATTTAAACATAACTCCTACACCACACATGGAAAATGGCTAATAATGCCTGAAATAATGCATCTTTGGGAGTTTTACTGGAAACATATGCTTTTTTAAATCTTGCAAATGCAAAAAGTAGTTTTTTACTCAATATGACTATAATGTTCTTAGAATCCTGAGATAATGCGAAAAAAGCAATAAAAATGTATTCAAACATAACTTCTAAACAACACATGTAAAATGGCTAATAATGCCTAGAGATATGTATTTTTGTTAGTAGTACTAGAAAAATGATCTTTTGTAAGGTTTCTAAAGACACAAGTTATTTTTTTTATTCAATATAACAGTGTGACTGTCAACCTAAACATGAAAGGTTTATAATCATAACTCCAAAACCAATCATGAACTTTGTCTAAAAAAGCCTGTAATATAGAATTTATGTGAGTTTGACATGAATCAGGTATTTTGGAAAGGTTCAAAAATACAAAAATCAGGTTTTACTGGCCTCATATTGGTCAAACTCAAAATGTCAGTTTATGAAACATAACTCCAAAATACACATGCAATATGTCTAATAATGCCTGAAGAAATGCATCTTTGAGAGTTTTCCTGAAAAAAAAAACATTTGGTACCCTTTGCAAAAACAAAAAGTAATGTTTTACTCAATTTGACAGTAATGTACTTAGAATCCTGAGATAATGCGAATAAAGCAATAAAAATGTATTCCAACATAATTCCTAATCCAAACGTGCAAAGTGTCTAAAAATGCCTGTGATATTGAATACCTGTGAGTTTTACTAGATACAGTTGTTTTTCTATGGTTTGCAAATACAAAAATAAGGTATTACTCAATATGACTGTATACTGTAACACTCAGTATGACAGTTATTTAAACAAAACTCCCACACCACACATGGAAAATGGCTAATAATGCCGGAAATAATGCCTCTTTGGGAGTTTCACTCGAAACATATGCTTTTTTAAATCTTGCAAATGCAAAAAGTAGTTTTTTACTCAATATGACTATAATGTTCTTAGAATCCTGAGATAATGCGAAAAAAGCAATAAAAATGTATTCAAACATAACTTCTAAACAACACATGCAAAATGGCTAATAATGCCTAGAGATATGTATTTTTGTTAGTAGTACTAGAAAAATGATCTTTTGTAAGGTTTCTAAAGACACAAGTTAGTTTTTTTATTCAATATAACAGTGTGACTGTCAACCTAAATATGAAAGGTTTATAATCATAACTCCAAAACCAAACATGAACTTTGTCTAAAAAAGCCTGTAATATTGAATTTATGTGAGTTTGACCTGAATCAGGTATTTTGGAAAGGTTAAAAAAAACAAAAATCAGGTTTTACTGGCCTCATATTGGTCAAACTCAAAATGTCAGTTTATGAAACATAACTCCAAAAATACACATGCAATATGTCTAATAATGCCTGAAGAAATGCATCTTTGAGAGTTTTCCTGAAAAAAAAAACATTTGGTACCGTTTGCAAAAACAAAAAGTAATGTTTTACTCAATTTGACAGTAATGTACTTAGAATCCTGAGATAATGCGAATAAAGCAATAAAAATGTATTCCAACATAATTCCTAATCCAAACGTGCAAAGTGTCTAAAAATGCCTGTGATATTGAATACATGTGAGTTTTACTAGATACAGTTGTTTTTCTAAAGTTTGCAAATACAAAAATGAGGTATTACTCAATATGACTGTATACTGTAACACTCAATATGACAGTTATTTAAACATAACTCCTACACCACACATGGAAAATGGCTAATAATGCCTGAAATAATGCATCTTTGGGAGTTTTACTGGAAACATATGCTTTTTTAAATCTTGCAAATGCAAAAAGTAGTTTTTTACTCAATATGACTATAATGTTCTTAGAATCCTGAGATAATGCGAAAAAAGCAATAAAAATGTATTCAAACATAACTTCTAAACAACACATGCAAAATGGCTAATAATGCCTAGAGATATGTATTTGTGTTAGTAGTACTAGAAAAATGATCTTTTGTAAGGTTTCTAAAGACACAAGTTAGTTGTTTTATTCAATATAACAGTGTGACTGTCAACCTAAATATGAAAGGTTTATAATCATAACTCCAAAACCAAACATGAACTTTGTCTAAAAAAGCCTGTAATATTGAATTTATGTGAGTTTGACCTGAATCAGGTATTTTGGAAAGGTTCAAAAATACAAAAATCAGGTTTTACTGGCCTCATATTGGTCAAACTCAAAATGTCAGTTTATGAAACATAACTCCAAAAATACACATGCAATATGTCTAATAATGCCTGAAGAAATGCATCTTTGAGAGTTTTCCTGAAAAAAAACATTTGGTACCGTTTGCAAAAACAAAAAGTAATGTTTTACTCAATTTGACAGTAATGTACTTAAAATCCTGAGATAATGCGAATAAAGCCATAAAAATGTATTCCAACATAATTCCTAATCCAAACGTGCAAAGTGTCTAAAAATGCCTGTGATATTGAATACATGTGAGTTTTACTAGATACAGTTGTTTTTCTATGGTTTGCAAATACAAAAATGAGGTATTACTCAATATGACTGTATACTGTAACACTCAATATGACAGTTATTTAAACAAAACTCCTACACCACACATGGAAAATGGCTAATAATGCCTGAAATAATGCATCTTTGGGAGTTTTACTCGAAACATATGCTTTTTTAAATCTTGCAAATGCAAAAAGTAGTTTTTTACTCAATATGACTATAATGTTCTTAGAATCCTGAGATAATGCGAAAAAAACAATAAAAATGTATTCAAACATAACTTCTAAACAACACATGTAAAATGGCTAATAATGCCTAGAGATATGTATTTTTCTTAGTAGTACTAGAAAAATGGTCTTTTGTAAGGTTTCTAAAGACACTAGTTATTTTTTTTATTCAATATAACAGTGTGACTGTCAACCTAAACATGAAAGGTTTATAATCATAACTCCAAAACCAAACATGAACTTTGTCTAAAAAAGCCTGTAATATTGAATTTATGTGAGTTTGACCTGAATCAGGTATTTTGGAAAGGTTCAAAAATACAAAAATCAGGTTTTACTGGCCTCATATTGGTCAAACTCAAAATGTCAGTTTATGAAACATAACTCCAAAATACACATGCAATATGTCTAATAATGCCTGAAGAAATGCATCTTTGAGAGTTTTCCTGAAAAAAAAACATTTGGTACCGTTTGCAAAAACAAAAAGTAATGTTTTACTCAATTTGACAGTAATGTACTTAGAATCCTGAGATAATGCGAATAAAGCAATAAAAATGTATTCCAACATAATTCCTAATCCAAACGTGCAAAGTGTCTAAAAATGCCTGTGATATTGAATACATGTGAGTTTTACTAGATACAGTTGTTTTTCTATGGTTTGCAAATACAATAATAAGGTATTACTCAATATGACTGTATACTGTAACACTCAATATGACAGTTATTTAAACATAACTCCCACACCACACATGGAAAATGGCTAATAATGCCGGAAATAATGCCTCTTTGGGAGTTTCACTCGAAACATATGCTTTTTTAAACTTGAAAATGCAAAAAGTAGTTTTTTACTCAATATGACTATAATGTTCTTAGAATCCTGAGATAATGCGAAAAAAGCAATAAAAATGTATTCAAACATAACTTCTAAACAACACATGCAAAATGGCTAATAATGCCTAGAGATATGTATTTTTGTTAGTAGTACTAGAAAAATGATCTTTTGTAAGGTTTCTAAAGACACAAGTTAGTTTTTTTATTCAGTATAACAGTGTGACTGTCAACCTAAATATGAAAGGTTTATAATCATAACTCCAAAACCAAACGTGAACTTTGTCTAAAAAAGCCTGTAATATTGAATTTATGTGAGTTTGACCTGAATCAGGTATTTTGGAAAGGTTCAAAAATACAAAAATCAGGTTTTATTGGCCTCATATTGGTCAAACTCAAAATGTCAGTTTATGAAACATAACTCCAAAAATACACATGCAATATGTCTAATAATGCCTGAAGAAATGCATCTTTGAGAGTTTACCTGAAAAAAAAAACATTTGGTACCGTTTGCAAAAACAAAAAGTAATGTTTTACTCAATTTGACAGTAATGTACTTAGAATCCTGAGATAATGCGAATAAAGCAATAAAAATGTATTCAAACATAATTCCTAATCCAAACGTGCAAAGTGTCTAAACATGCCTGTGATATTGAATACATGTGAGTTTTACTAGATACAGTTGTTTTTCTATGGTTTGCAAATACAAAAATGAGGTATTACTCAATATGACTGTATACTGTAACACTCAATATGACAGTTATTTAAACATAACTCCTACACCACACATGGAAAATGGCTAATAATGACTGAAATAATGCATCTTTGGGAGTTTTACTGGAAACATATGCTTTTTTAAATCTTGCAAAAGCAAAAAGTAGTTTTTTACTCAATATGACTATAATGTTCTTAGAATCCTGAGATAATGCGAAAAAAGCAATAAAAATGTATTCAAACATAACTTCTAAACAACACATGTAAAATGGCTAATAATGCCTAGAGATATGTATTTTTGTTAGTAGTACTAGAAAAATGATCTTTTGTAAGGTTTCTAAAGACACTAGTTATTTTTTTATTCAATATAACAGTGTGACTGTCAACCTAAACATGAAAGGTTTATAATCATAACTCCAAAACCAAACATGAACTTTGTCTAAAAAAGCCTGTAATATTGAATTTATGTGAGTTTGACCTGAATCAGGTATTTTGGAAAGGTTCAAAAATACAAAAATCAGGTTTTACTGGCCTCATATTGGTCAAACTCAAAATGTCAGTTTATGAAACATAACTCCAAAATACACATGCAATATGTCTAATAATGCCTGAAGAAATGCATCTTTGAGAGTTTTCCTGAAAAAAAAAAACATTTGGTACCGTTTGCAAAAACAAAAAGTAATGTTTTACTCAATTTGACAGTAATGTACTTAAAATCCTGAGATAATGCGAATAAAGCCATAAAAATGTATTCCAACATAATTCCTAATCCAAACGTGCAAAGTGTCTAAAAATGCCTGTGATATTGAATACATGTGAGTTTTACTAGATACAGTTGTTTTTCTATGGTTTGCAAATACAAAAATAAGGTATTACTCAATATGACTGTATACTGTAACACTCAATATGACAGTTATTTAAACAAAACTCCCACACCACACATGGAAAATGGCTAATAATGCCGGAAATAATGCCTCTTTGGGAGTTTCACTCGAAACATATGCTTTTTTAAATCTTGCAAATGCAAAAAGTAGTTTTTTACTCAATATGACTATAATGTTCTTAGAATCCTGAGATAATGCGAAAAAAGCAATAAAAATGTATTCAAACATAACTTCTAAACAACACATGCAAAATGGCTAATAATGCCTAGAGATATATATTTTTGTTAGTAGTACTAGAAAAATGATCTTTTGTAAGGTTTCTAAAGACACAAGTTAGTTTTTGTACTCAATATAACAGTGTGACTGTCAACCTAAATATGAAAGGTTTATAATCATAACTCCAAAACCAAACATGAACTTTGTCTAAAAAAGCCTGTAATATTGAATTTATGTGAGTTTGACCTGAATCAGGTATTTTGGAAAGGTTCAAAAATACAAAAATCAGGTTTTACTGGCCTCATATTGGTCAAACTCAAAATGTCAGTTTATGAAACATAACTCCAAAAATACACATGCAATATGTCTAATAATGCCTGAAGAAATGCATCTTTGAGAGTTTTCCTGAAAAAAAAAACATTTGGTACCGTTTGCAAAAAAAAAAAGTAATGTTTTACTCAATTTGACAGTAATGTACTTAGAATCCTGAGATAATGCGAATAAAGCAATATAAATGTATTCCAACATAATTCCTAATCCAAACGTGCAAAGTGTCTAAAAATGCCTGTGATATTGAATACATGTGAGTTTTACTAGATACAGTTGTTTTTTAAAGTTTGCAAATACAAAAATGAGGTATTACTCAATATGACTGTATACTGTAACACTCAATATGACAGTTATTTAAACATAACTCCTACACCACACATGGAAAATGGCTAATAATGCCTGAAATAAGGCATCTTTGGGAGTTTTACTGGAAACATATGCTTTTTTAAATCTTGCAAATGCAAAAAGTAGTTTTTTACTCAATATGACTATAATGTTCTTAGAATCCTGAGATAATGCGAAAAAAGCAATAAAAATGTATTCAAACATAACTTCTAAACAACACATGCAAAATGGCTAATAATGCCTAGAGATATGTATTTGTGTTAGTAGTACTAGAAAAATGATCTTTTGTAAGGTTTCTAAAGACACAAGTTAGTTGTTTTATTCAATATAACAGTGTGACTGTCAACCTAAATATGAAAGGTTTATAATCATAACTCCAAAACCAAACATGAACTTTGTCTAAAAAAGCCTGTAATATTGAATTTATGTGAGTTTGACATGAATCAGGTATTTTGGAAAGGTTCAAAAATACAAAAATCAGGTTTTACTGGCCTCATATTGGTCAAACTCAAAATGTCAGTTTATGAAACATAACTCCAAAATACACATGCAATATGTCTAATAATGCCTGAAGAAATGCATCTTTGAGAGTTTTCCTGAAAAAAAAAACATTTGGTACCGTTTGCAAAAACAAAAAGTAATGTTTTACTCAATTTGACAGTAATGTACTTAGAATCCTGAGATAACGCGAATAAAGCAATAAAAATGTATTCCAACATAATTCCTAATCCAAACGTGCAAAGTGTCTAAAAATGCCTGTGATATTGAATACCTGTGAGTTTTACTAGATACAGTTGTTTTTCTATGGTTTGCAAATACAAAAATAAGGTATTACTCAATATGACTGTATACTGTAACACTCAATATGACAGTTATTTAAACAAAACTCCCACACCACACATGGAAAATGGCTAATAATGCCGGAAATAATGCCTCTTTGGGAGTTTCACTCGAAACATATGCTTTTTTAAATCTTGCAAATGCAAAAAGTAGTTTTTTACTCAATATGACTATAATGTTCTTAGAATCCTGAGATAATGCGAAAAAAGCAATAAAAATGTATTCAAACATAACTTCTAAACAACACATGCAAAATGGCTAATAATGCCTAGAGATATGTATTTTTGTTAGTAGTACTAGAAAAATGATCTTTTGTAAGGTTTCTAAAGACACAAGTTAGTTTTTGTATTCAATATAACAGTGTGACTGTCAACCTAAATATGAAAGGTTTATAATCATAACTCCAAAACCAAACATGAACTTTGTCTAAAAAAGCCTGTAATATTGAATTTATGTGAGTTTGACCTGAATCAGGTATTTTGGAAAGGTTCAAAAATACAAAAATCAGGTTTTACTGGCCTCATATTGGTCAAACTCAAAATGTCAGTTTATGAAACATAACTCCAAAAATACACATGCAATATGTCTAATAATGCCTGAAGAAATGCATCTTTGAGAGTTTTCCTGAAAAAAAAAACATTTGGTACCGTTTGCAAAAAAAAAAAGTAATGTTTTACTCAATTTGACAGTAATGTACTTAGAATCCTGAGATAATGCGAATAAAGCAATAAAAATGTATTCCAACATAATTCCTAATCCAAACGTGCAAAGTGTCTAAAAATGCCTGTGATATTGAATACATGTGAGTTTTACTAGATACAGTTGTTTTTCTAAAGTTTGCAAATACAAAAATGAGGTATTACTCAATATGACTGTATACTGTAACACTCAATATGACAGTTATTTAAACATAACTCCTACACCACACATGGAAAATGGCTAATAATGCCTGAAATAATGCATCTTTGGGAGTTTTACTGGAAACATATGCTTTTTTAAATCTTGCAAATGCAAAAAGTAGTTTTTTACTCAATATGACTATAATGTTCTTAGAATCCTGAGATAATGCGAAAAAAGCAATAAAAATGTATTCAAACATAACTTCTAAACAACACATGCAAAATGGCTAATAATGCCTAGAGATATGTATTTGTGTTAGTAGTACTAGAAAAATGATCTTTTGTAAGGTTTCTAAAGACACAAGTTAGTTGTTTTATTCAATATAACAGTGTGACTGTCAACCTAAATATGAAAGGTTTATAATCATAACTCCAAAACCAAACATGAACTTTGTCTAAAAAAGCCTGTAATATTGAATTTATGTGAGTTTGACCTGAATCAGGTATTTTGGAAAGGTTCAAAAATACAAAAATCAGGTTTTACTGGCCTCATATTGGTCAAACTCAAAATGTCAGTTTATGAAACATAACTCCAAAAATACACATGCAATATGTCTAATAATGCCTGAAGAAATGCATCTTTGAGAGTTTACCTGAAAAAAAACATTTGGTACCGTTTGCAAAAACAAAAGGTAATGTTTTACTCAATTTGACAGTAATGTACTTAAAATCCTGAGATAATGCGAATAAAGCCATAAAAATGTATTCCAACATAATTCCTAATCCAAACGTGCAAAGTGTCTAAAAATGCCTGTGATATTGAATACATGTGAGTTTTACTAGATACAGTTGTTTTTCTATGGTTTGCAAATACAAAAATGAGGTATTACTCAATATGACTGTATACTTTAACACTCAATATGACAGTTATTTAAACATAACTCCTACACCACACATGGAAAATGGCTAATAATGCCTGAAATAATGCATCTTTGGGAGTTTTACTGGAAACATATGCTTTTTTAAATCTTGCAAATGCAAAAAGTAGTTTTTTACTCAATATGACTATAATGTTCTTAGAATCCTGAGATAATGGTAAAAAAACAAAAAAAGTGTATTCAAACATAACTTCTAAACAACACATGCAAAATGGCTAATAATGCCTAGAGATATGTATTTTTGTTAGTAGTACTAGAAAAATGATCTTTTGTAAGGTTTCTAAAGACACAAGTTAGTTTTTTTTATTCAATATAACAGTTTGACTGTCAACCTAAATATGAAAGGTTTATAATCATAACTCCAAAACCAAACATGAACTTTGTCTAAAAAAGCCTGTAATATTGAATTTATGTGAGTTTGACCTGAATCAGGTATTTTGGAAAGGTTCAAAAATACAAAAATCAGGTTTTACTGGCCTCATATTGGTCAAACTCAGAATGTCAGTTTATGAACTATAACTCCAAAAATGCACATGCAATATGTCTAATAATACCTGAAGAAATGCATCTTTGAGAGTTTTCCTGAAAAAAAACATTTGGTACCGTTTGCAAAAACAAAAAGTAATGTTTTACTCAATTTGACAGTAATGTACTTAGAATCCTGAGATAATGCGAATAAAGCAATAAAAATGTATTCCAACATAATTCCTAATCCAAACGAGCAAAGTGTCTAAAAATGCCTGTGATATTGAATACATGTGAGTTTTACTAGATACAGTTGTTTTTCTATGGTTTGCAAATACAAAAACGAGGTATTACTCAATATGACTGTATACTGTAACACTCAATATGACAGTTATTTAAACATAACTCCTACACCACACATGGAAATTGGCCAATAATGCCTGAAATAATGCATCTTTGGGAGTTTTACTCGAAACATATCCTTTTTTAAATCTTGCAAATGCAAAAAGTAGTTTTTTACTCAATATGACTATAATGTTCTTAGAATCCTGAGATAATGTGAAAAAAGCAATAAAAATTTATTCAAACATAACTTCTAAACAACACATGCAAAATGGCTAATAATGCCTAGAGATATGTATTTTTGTTAGTAGTACTAGAAAAATTATCTTTTGTAAGGTTTCTAAAGACACAAGTTAGTTTTTTTTATTCAATATAACAGTGTGACTGTCAACCTAAATATGAAAGGTTTATAATCATAACTCCAAAACCAAACATGAACTTTGTCTAAAAAAGCCTGTAATTCTGAATTTATGTGAGTTTGACCTGAATCAGGTATTTTGGAAAGGTTCAAAAATACAGAAATCAGGTTTTACTGGCCTCATATTGGTCAAACTCAAAATGTCAGTTTGTGAAACATAACTCCAAAAATACACATGCAATATGTCTAATAATGCCTGAAGGAATGCATCTGTGAGAGTTTTCCTGAAAAAAAAAAACATTTGGTACCGTTTGCAAAAACAAAAAGTAATGTTTTACTCAATTTGACAGTAATGTACTTAGAATCCTGAGATAATGCGAATAAAGCAATAAAAATGTATTCCAACATAATTCCTAATCCAAACGTGAAAAGTGTCTAAAAATGCCTGTGATATTGAATACATGTGAGTTTTACTAGATGCAGTTGTTTTTCTATGGTTTGCAAATACAAAAATGAGGTATTACTCAATATGACTGTATACTGTAACACTCAATATGACAGTTATTTAAACATAACTCCTACACCACACATGGAAAATGGCCAATAATGCCTGAAACAATGCATCTTTGGGAGTTTTACTCGAAACATATGCTTTTTTAAATCTTGCAAATGCAAAAAGTAGTTTTTTACTCAATATGACTATAATGTTCATAGAATCCTGAGATAATGCGAAAAAAGCAATAAAAATGTATTCAAACATAACTTCTAAACAACACATGCAAAATAGCTAATAATGCCTAGAGATATGTATTTTTGTTAGTAGTACTAGAAAAATGATCTTTTGTAAGGTTTCTAAAGACACAAGTTAGTTTTTTTATTCAATATAACAGTGTGACTGTCAACCTAAATATGAAAGGTTTATAATCATAACTCCAAAACCAAACATGAACTTTGTCTAAAAAAGCCTGTAATATAGAATTTATGTGAGTTTGACCTGAATCAGGTATTTTGGAAACGTTCAAAAATACAAAAATCAGGTTTTACTGGCCTCATATTGGTCAAACTCAAAATGTCAGTTTATGAAACATAACTCCAAAAATACACATGCAATATGTCTAATAATGCCTGAAGAAATGCATCTTTGAGAGTTTTCCTGAAAAAAAACATTTGGTACCGTTTGCAAAAACAAAAAGTAATGTTTTACTCAATTTGACAGTAATGTACTTAGAATCCTGAGATAATGCGAATAAAGCAATAAAAATGTTTTCCAAAATAATTCCTAATCCAAACGTGCAAAGTGTCTAAAAATGCCTGTGATATTGAATACATGTGAGTTTTACTAGATACAGTTGTTTTTCTATGGTTTGCAAATACAAAAATGAGGTATTAGTCAATATGACTGTATACTGTAACACTCAATATGACAGTTATTTAAACATAACTCCTACACCACACATGGAAAATGGCTAATAATGCCTGAAATAATGCATCTTTGGGAGTTTTACTGGAAACATATGCTTTTTTAAATCTTGCAAATGCAAAAAGTAGTTTTTTACTCAATATGACTATAATGTTCTTAGAATCCTGAGATAATGCGAAAAAAGCAATAAAAATGTATTCAAACATAACTTCTAAACAACACATGTAAAATGGCTAATAATGCCTAGAGATATGTATTATTGTTAGTAGTACTAGAAAAAATGATCTTTTGTAAGGTTTCTAAAGACACAAGTTAGTTTTTTTATTCAATATAACAGTGTGACTGTCAACCTAAATATGAAAGGTTTGTAATCATAACTCCAAAACCAAACATGAAATTTGTCTAAAAAAGCCTGTAATATTGAATTTATTTGAGTTTGACCTGAATCAGGTATTTTGTAAAGGTTCAAAAATACAAAAATCAGGTTTTACTGGCCTCATATTGGTCAAACTCAAAATGTCAGTTTATGAAACATAACTCCAAAAATACACATGCAATATGTCTAATAATGCCTGAAGAAATGCATCTTTGAGAGTTTTCCTGAAAAAAAAAACATTTGGTACCGTTTGCAAAAACAAAAAGTAATGTTTTACTCAATTTGACAGTAATGTACTTAGAATCCTGAGATAATGCGAATAAAGCAATAAAAATGTATTCCAACATAATTCCTAATCCAAACGTGCAAAGTGTCTAAAAATGCCTGTGATATTGAATACATGTGAGTTTTACTAGATACAGTTGTTTTTCTATGGTTTGCAAATACAATAATAAGGTATTACTCAATATGACTGTATACTGTAACACTCAATATGACAGTTATTTAAACATAACTCCCACACCACACATGGAAAATGGCTAATAATGCCGGAAATAATGCCTCTTTGGGAGTTTCACTCGAAACATATGCTTTTTTAAACTTGCAAATGCAAAAAGTAGTTTTTTACTCAATATGACTATAATGTTCTTAGAATCCTGAGATAATGCGAAAAAAGCAATAAAAATGTATTCAAACATAACTTCTAAACAACACATGCAAAATGGCTAATAATGCCTAGAGATATGTATTTGTGTTAGTAGTACTAGAAAAATGATCTTTTGTAAGGTTTCTAAAGACACAAGTTAGTTGTTTTATTTAATAGAACAGTGTGACTGTCAACCTAAATATGAAAGGTTTATAATCATAACTCCAAAACCAAACATGAACTTTGTCTAAAAAAGCTTGTAATATTGAATTTATTTGAGTTTGACCTGAATCAGGTATTTTGGAAAGGTTCAAAAATACAAAAATCAGGTTTTACTGGCCTCATATTGGTCAAACTCAAAATGTCAGTTTATGAAACATAACTCCAAAAATACACATGCAATATGTCTAATAATGCCTGAAGAAATGCATCTTTGAGAGTTTTCCTGAAAAAAAACATTTGGTACCGTTTGCAAAAACAAAAAGAAATGTTTTACTCAATTTGACAGTAATGTACTTAAAATCCTGAGATAATGCGAATAAAGCCATAAAAATGTATTCCAACATAATTCCTAATCCAAACGTGCAAAGTGTCTAAAAATGCCTGTGATATTGAATACATGTGAGTTTTACTAGATACAGTTGTTTTTCTATGGTTTGCAAATACAAAATGAGGTATTACTCAATATGACTGTATACTGTAACACTCAATATGACAGTTATTTAAACATAACTCCTACACCACACATGGAAAATGGCTAATAATGCCTGAAATAATGCATCTTTGGGAGTTTTACTCGAAACATATGCTTTTTTAAATCTTGCAAATGCAAAAAGTAGTTTTTTACTCAATATGACTATAATGTTCTTAGAATCCTGAGATAATGCGAAAAAAGCAATAAAAATGTATTCAAACATAACTTCTAACAACACATGCAAAATGGCTAATAATGCCTAGAGATATGTATTTTTGTTAGTAGTACTAGAAAAATGATCTTTTGTAAGGTTTCTAAAGACACAAGTTAGTTTTTTTTATTCAATATAACAGTGTGACTGTCAACCTAAATATGAAAGGTTTATAATCATAACTCCAAAACCAAACGTGAACTTTGTCTAAAAAAGCCTGTAATATTGAATTTATGTGAGTTTGACCTGAATCAGGTATTTTGGAAAGGTTCAAAAATACAAAAATCAGGTTTTATTGGCCTCATATTGGTCAAACTCAAAATGTCAGTTTATGAAACATAACTCCAAAAATACACATGCAATATGTCTAATAATGCCTGAAGAAATGCATCTTTGAGAGTTTACCTGAAAAAAAAAACATTTGGTACCGTTTGCAAAAACAAAAAGTAATGTTTTACTCAATTTGACAGTAATGTACTTAGAATCCTGAGATAATGCGAATAAAGAAATAAAAATGTATTCAAACATAATTCCTAATCCAAACGTGCAAAGTGTCTAAAAATGCCTGTGATATTGAATACATGTGAGTTTTACTAGTTACAGTTGTTTTTCTATGGTTTGCAAATACAAAAATGAGGTATTACTCAATATGACTGTATACTGTAACACTCAATATGACAGTTATTTAAACATAACTCCTACACCACACATGGAAAATGGCTAATAATGCCGGAAATAATGCCTCTTTGGGAGTTTCACTCGAAACATATGCTTTTTTAAATCTTGCAAAAGCAAAAAGTAGTTTTTTACTCAATATGACTATAATGTTCTTAGAATCCTGAGATAATGCGAAAAAAGCAATAAAAATGTATTCAAACATAACTTCTAAACAACACATGTAAAATGGCTAATAATGCCTAGAGATATGTATTTTTGTTAGTAGTACTAGAAAAATGATCTTTTGTAAGGTTTCTAAAGACACTAGTTATTTTTTTTATTCAATATAACAGTGTGACTGTCAACCTAAACATGAAAGGTTTATAATCATAACTCCAAAACCAAACATGAACTTTGTCTAAAAAAGCCTGTAATATTGAATTTATGTGAGTTTGACCTGAATCAGGTATTTTGGAAAGGTTCAAAAATACAAAAATCAGGTTTTACTGGCCTCATATTGGTCAAACTCAAAATGTCAGTTTATGAAACATAACTCCAAAATACACATGCAATATGTCTAATAATGCCTGAAGAAATGCATCTTTGAGAGTTTTCCTGAAAAAAAAAACATTTGGTACCGTTTGCAAAAACAAAAAGTAATGTTTTACTCAATTTGACAGTAATGTACTTAAAATCCTGAGATAATGCGAATAAAGCCATAAAAATGTATTCCAACATAATTCCTAATCCAAACGTGCAAAGTGTCTAAAAATGCCTGTGATATTGAATACATGTGAGTTTTACTAGATACAGTTGTTTTTCTATGGTTTGCAAATACAAAAATGAGGTATTACTCAATATGACTGTATACTGTAACACTCAATATGACAGTTATTTAAACATAACTCCTACACCACACATGGAAAATGGCTAATAATGCCTGAAATAATGCATCTTTGGGAGTTTTACTGGAAACATATGCTTTTTTAAATCTTGCAAATGCAAAAAGTAGTTTTTTACTCAATATGACTATAATGTTCTTAGAATCCTGAGATAATGCGAAAAAAGCAATAAAAATGTATTCAAACATAACTTCTAAACAACACATGTAAAATGGCTAATAATGCCTAGAGATATGTATTTTTGTTAGTAGTACTAGAAAAATGATCTTTTGTAAGGTTTCTAAAGACACAAGTTATTTTTTTTATTCAATATAACAGTGTGACTGTCAACCTAAACATGAAAGGTTTATAATCATAACTCCAAAACCAAACATGAACTTTGTCTAAAAAAGCCTGTAATATAGAATTTATGTGAGTTTGACATGAATCAGGTATTTTGGAAAGGTTCAAAAATACAAAAATCAGGTTTTACTGGCCTCATATTGGTCAAACTCAAAATGTCAGTTTATGAAACATAACTCCAAAATACACATGCAATATGTCTAATAATGCCTGAAGAAATGCATCTTTGAGAGTTTTCCTGAAAAAAAAAACATTTGGTACCGTTTGCAAAAACAAAAAGTAATGTTTTACTCAATTTGACAGTAATGTACTTAGAATCCTGAGATAATGCGAATAAAGCAATAAAAATGTATTCCAACATAATTCCTAATCCAAACGTGCAAAGTGTCTAAAAATGCCTGTGATATTGAATACCTGTGAGTTTTACTAGATACAGTTGTTTTTCTATGGTTTGCAAATACAAAAATAAGGTATTACTCAATATGACTGTATACTGTAACACTCAGTATGACAGTTATTTAAACAAAACTCCCACACCACACATGGAAAATGGCTAATAATGCCGGAAATAATGCCTCTTTGGGAGTTTCACTCGAAACATATGCTTTTTTAAATCTTGCAAATGCAAAAAGTAGTTTTTTACTCAATATGACTATAATGTTCTTAGAATCCTGAGATAATGCGAAAAAAGCAATAAAAATGTATTCAAACATAACTTCTAAACAACACATGCAAAATGGCTAATAATGCCTAGAGATATGTATTTTTGTTAGTAGTACTAGAAAAATGATCTTTTGTAAGGTTTCTAAAGACACAAGTTAGTTTTTTTATTCAATATAACAGTGTGACTGTCAACCTAAATATGAAAGGTTTATAATCATAACTCCAAAACCAAACGTGAACTTTGTCTAAAAAAGCCTGTAATATTGAATTTATGTGAGTTTGACCTGAATCAGGTATTTTGGAAAGGTTCAAAAATACAAAAATCAGGTTTTATTGGCCTCATATTGGTCAAACTCAAAATGTCAGTTTATGAAACATAACTCCAAAAATACACATGCAATATGTCTAATAATGCCTGAAGAAATGCATCTTTGAGAGTTTACCTGAAAAAAAAAACATTTGGTACCGTTTGCAAAAACAAAAAGTAATGTTTTACTCAATTTGACAGTAATGTACTTAGAATCCTGAGATAATGCGAATAAAGCAATAAAAATGTATTCAAACATAATTCCTAATCCAAACGTGCAAAGTGTCTAAACATGCCTGTGATATTGAATACATGTGAGTTTTACTAGATACAGTTGTTTTTCTATGGTTTGCAAATACAAAAATGAGGTATTACTCAATATGACTGTATACTGTAACACTCAATATGACAGTTATTTAAACATAACTCCTACACCACACATGGAAAATGGCTAATAATGACTGAAATAATGCATCTTTGGGAGTTTTACTGGAAACATATGCTTTTTTAAATCTTGCAAAAGCAAAAAGTAGTTTTTTACTCAATATGACTATAATGTTCTTAGAATCCTGAGATAATGCGAAAAAAGCAATAAAAATGTATTCAAACATAACTTCTAAACAACACATGTAAAATGGCTAATAATGCCTAGAGATATGTATTTTTGTTAGTAGTACTAGAAAAATGATCTTTTGTAAGGTTTCTAAAGACACTAGTTATTTTTTTATTCAATATAACAGTGTGACTGTCAACCTAAACATGAAAGGTTTATAATCATAACTCCAAAACCAAACATGAACTTTGTCTAAAAAAGCCTGTAATATTGAATTTATGTGAGTTTGACCTGAATCAGGTATTTTGGAAAGGTTAAAAAATACAAAAATCAGGTTTTACTGGCCTCATATTGGTCAAACTCAAAATGTCAGTTTATGAAACATAACTCCAAAATACACATGCAATATGTCTAATAATGCCTGAAGAAATGCATCTTTGAGAGTTTTCCTGAAAAAAAAAAACATTTGGTACCGTTTGCAAAAACAAAAAGTAATGTTTTACTCAATTTGACAGTAATGTACTTAAAATCCTGAGATAATGCGAATAAAGCCATAAAAATGTATTCCAACATAATTCCTAATCCAAACGTGCAAAGTGTCTAAAAATGCCTGTGATATTGAATACATGTGAGTTTTACTAGATACAGTTGTTTTTCTATGGTTTGCAAATACAAAAATAAGGTATTACTCAATATGACTGTATACTGTAACACTCAATATGACAGTTATTTAAACAAAACTCCCACACCACACATGGAAAATGGCTAATAATGCCGGAAATAATGCCTCTTTGGGAGTTTCACTCGAAACATATGCTTTTTTAAATCTTGCAAATGCAAAAAGTAGTTTTTTACTCAATATGACTATAATGTTCTTAGAATCCTGAGATAATGCGAAAAAAGCAATAAAAATGTATTCAAACATAACTTCTAAACAACACATGCAAAATGGCTAATAATGCCTAGAGATATGTATTTTTGTTAGTAGTACTAGAAAAATGATCTTTTGTAAGGTTTCTAAAGACACAAGTTAGTTTTTGTATTCAATATAACAGTGTGACTGTCAACCTAAATATGAAAGGTTTATAATCATAACTCCAAAACCAAACATGAACTTTGTCTAAAAAAGCCTGTAATATTGAATTTATGTGAGTTTGACCTGAATCAGGTATTTTGGAAAGGTTCAAAAATACAAAAATCAGGTTTTACTGGCCTCATATTGGTCAAACTCAAAATGTCAGTTTATGAAACATAACTCCAAAAATACACATGCAATATGTCTAATAATGCCTGAAGAAATGCATCTTTGAGAGTTTTCCTGAAAAAAAAAACATTTGGTACCGTTTGCAAAAAAAAAAAGTAATGTTTTACTCAATTTGACAGTAATGTACTTAGAATCCTGAGATAATGCGAATAAAGCAATAAAAATGTATTCCAACATAATTCCTAATCCAAACGTGCAAAGTGTCTAAAAATGCCTGTGATATTGAATACATGTGAGTTTTACTAGATACAGTTGTTTTTCTAAAGTTTGCAAATACAAAAATGAGGTATTACTCAATATGACTGTATACTGTAACACTCAATATGACAGTTATTTAAACATAACTCCTACACCACACATGGAAAATGGCTAATAATGCCTGAAATAATGCATCTTTGGGAGTTTTACTGGAAACATATGCTTTTTTAAATCTTGCAAATGCAAAAAGTAGTTTTTTACTCAATATGACTATAATGTTCTTAGAATCCTGAGATAATGCGAAAAAAGCAATAAAAATGTATTCAAACATAACTTCTAAACAACACATGCAAAATGGCTAATAATGCCTAGAGATATGTATTTGTGTTAGTAGTACTAGAAAAATGATCTTTTGTAAGGTTTCTAAAGACACAAGTTAGTTGTTTTATTCAATATAACAGTGTGACTGTCAACCTAAATATGAAAGGTTTATAATCATAACTCCAAAACCAAACATGAACTTTGTCTAAAAAAGCCTGTAATATTGAATTTATGTGAGTTTGACATGAATCAGGTATTTTGGAAAGGTTCAAAAATACAAAAATCAGGTTTTACTGGCCTCATATTTGTCAAACTCAAAATGTCAGTTTATGAAACATAACTCCAAAATACACATGCAATATGTCTAATAATGCCTGAAGAAATGCATCTTTGAGAGTTTTCCTGAAAAAAAAAACATTTGGTACCGTTTGCAAAAACAAAAAGTAATGTTTTACTCAATTTGACAGTAATGTACTTAGAATCCTGAAATAACGCGAATAAAGCAATAAAAATGTATTCCAACATAATTCCTAATCCAAACGTGCAAAGTGTCTAAAAATGCCTGTGATATTGAATACCTGTGAGTTTTACTAGATACAGTTGTTTTTCTATGGTTTGCAAATACAAAAATAAGGTATTACTCAATATGACTGTATACTGTAACACTCAATATGACAGTTATTTAAACAAAACTCCCACACCACACATGGAAAATGGCTAATAATGCCGGAAATAATGCCTCTTTGGGAGTTTCACTCGAAACATATGCTTTTTTAAATCTTGCAAATGCAAAAAGTAGTTTTTTACTCAATATGACTATAATGTTCTTAGAATCCTGAGATAATGCGAAAAAAGCAATAAAAATGTATTCAAACATAACTTCTAAACAACACATGCAAAATGGCTAATAATGCCTAGAGATATGTATTTTTGTTAGTAGTACTAGAAAAATGATCTTTTGTAAGGTTTCTAAAGACACAAGTTAGTTTTTGTATTCAATATAACAGTGTGACTGTCAACCTAAATATGAAAGGTTTATAATCATAACTCCAAAACCAAACATGAACTTTGTCTAAAAAAGCCTGTAATATTGAATTTATGTGAGTTTGACCTGAATCAGGTATTTTGGAAAGGTTCAAAAATACAAAAATCAGGTTTTACTGGCCTCATATTGGTCAAACTCAAAATGTCAGTTTATGAAACATAACTCCAAAAATACACATGCAATATGTCTAATAATGCCTGAAGAAATGCATCTTTGAGAGTTTTCCTGAAAAAAAAAACATTTGGTACCGTTTGCAAAAAAAAAAAGTAATGTTTTACTCAATTTGACAGTAATGTACTTAGAATCCTGAGATAATGCGAATAAAGCAATAAAAATGTATTCCAACATAATTCCTAATCCAATCGTGCAAAGTGTCTAAAAATGCCTGTGATATTGAATACATGTGAGTTTCACTAGATACAGTTGTTTTTCTAAAGTTTGCAAATACAAAAATGAGGTATTACTCAATATGACTGTATACTGTAACACTCAATATGACAGTTATTTAAACATAACTCCTACACCACACATGGAAAATGGCTAATAATGCCTGAAATAATGCATCTTTGGGAGTTTTACTGGAAACATATGCTTTTTTAAATCTTGCAAATGCAAAAAGTAGTTTTTTACTCAATATGACTATAATGTTCTTAGAATCCTGAGATAATGCGAAAAAAGCAATAAAAATGTATTCAAACATAACTTCTAAACAACACATGCAAAATGGCTAATAATGCCTAGAGATATGTATTTGTGTTAGTAGTACTAGAAAAATGATCTTTTGTAAGGTTTCTAAAGACACAAGTTAGTTGTTTTATTCAATATAACAGTGTGACTGTCAACCTAAATATGAAAGGTTTATAATCATAACTCCAAAACCAAACATGAACTTTGTCTAAAAAAGCCTGTAATATTGAATTTATGTGAGTTTGACCTGAATCAGGTATTTTGGAAAGGTTCAAAAATACAAAAATCAGGTTTTACTGGCCTCATATTGGTCAAACTCAAAATGTCAGTTTATGAAACATAACTCCAAAAATACACATGCAATATGTCTAATAATGCCTGAAGAAATGCATCTTTGAGAGTTTACCTGAAAAAAAACATTTGGTACCGTTTGCAAAAACAAAAGGTAATGTTTTACTCAATTTGACAGTAATGTACTTAAAATCCTGAGATAATGCGAATAAAGCCATAAAAATGTATTCCAACATAATTCCTAATCCAAACGTGCAAAGTGTCTAAAAATGCCTGTGATATTGAATACATGTGAGTTTTACTAGATACAGTTGTTTTTCTATGGTTTGCAAATACAAAAATGAGGTATTACTCAATATGACTGTATACTGTAACACTCAATATGACAGTTATTTAAACATAACTCCTACACCACACATGGAAAATGGCTAATAATGCCTGAAATAATGCATCTTTGGGAGTTTTACTCGAAACATATGCTTTTTTAAATCTTGCAAATGCAAAAAGTAGTTTTTTACTCAATATGACTATAATGTTCTTAGAATCCTGAGATAATGCGAAAAAAGCAATAAAAATGTATTCAAACATAACTTCTAAACAACACATGTAAAATGGCTAATAATGCCTAGAGATATGTATTTTTGTTAGTAGTACTAGAAAAATGATCTTTTGTAAGGTTTCTAAAGACACAAGTTATTTTTTTTATTCAATATAACAGTGTGACTGTCAACCTAAACATGAAAGGTTTATAATCATAACTCCAAAACCAAACATGAACTTTGTCTAAAAAAGCCTGTAATATTGAATTTATGTGAGTTTGACCTGAATCAGGTATTTTGGAAAGGTTCAAAAATACAAAAATCAGGTTTTACTGGCCTCATATTGGTCGAACTCAAAATGTCAGTTTATGAAACATAACTCCAAAAATACACATGCAATATGTCTAATAATGCCTGAAGAAATGCATCTTTGAGAGTTTTCCTGAAAAAAAAAACATTTGGTACCGTTTGCAAAAACAAAAAGTAATGTTTTACTCAATTTGACAGTAATGTACTTAGAATCCTGAGATAATGCGAATAAAGCAATAAAAATGTATTCCAACATAATTCCTAATCCAAACGTGCAAAGTGTCTAAAAATGCCTGTGATATTGAATACATGTGAGTTTTACTAGATACAGTTGTTTTTCTATGGTTTGCAAATACAAAAATGAGGTATTACTCAATATGACTGTATACTTTAACACTCAATATGACAGTTATTTAAACATAACTCCTACACCACACATGGAAAATGGCTAATAATGCCTGAAATAATGCATCTTTGGGAGTTTTACTGGAAACATATGCTTTTTTAAATCTTGCAAATGCAAAAAGTAGTTTTTTACTCAATATGACTATAATGTTCTTAGAATCCTGAGATAATGGTAAAAAAACAAAAAAAGTGTATTCAAACATAACTTCTAAACAACACATGCAAAATGGCTAATAATGCCTAGAGATATGTATTTTTGTTAGTAGTACTAGAAAAATGATCTTTTGTAAGGTTTCTAAAGACACAAGTTAGTTTTTTTTATTCAATACAACAGTTTGACTGTCAACCTAAATATGAAGGGTTTATAATCATAACTCCAAAACCAAACATGAACTTTGTCTAAAAAAGCCTGTAATATTGAATTTATGTGAGTTTGACCTGAATCAGGTATTTTGGAAAGGTTCAAAAATACAAAAATCAGGTTTTACTGGCCTCATATTTGTCAAACTCAGAATGTCAGTTTATGAACTATAACTCCAAAAATGCACATGCAATATGTCTAATAATACCTGAAGAAATGCATCTTTGAGAGTTTTCCTGAAAAAAAACATTTGGTACCGTTTGCAAAAACAAAAAGTAATGTTTTACTCAATTTGACAGTAATGTACTTAGAATCCTGAGATAATGCGAATAAAGCAATAAAAATGTATTCCAACATAATTCCTAATCCAAACGAGCAAAGTGTCTAAAAATGCCTGTGATATTGAATACATGTGAGTTTTACTAGATACAGTTGTTTTTCTATGGTTTGCAAATACAAAAACGAGGTATTACTCAATATGACTGTATACTGTAACACTCAATATGACAGTTATTTAAACATAACTCCTACACCACACATGGAAATTGGCCAATAATGCCTGAAATAATGCATCTTTGGGAGTTTTACTCGAAACATATCCTTTTTTAAATCTTGCAAATGCAAAAAGTAGTTTTTTACTCAATATGACTATAATGTTCTTAGAATCCTGAGATAATGTGAAAAAAGCAATAAAAATGTATTCAAACATAACTTCTAAACAACACATGCAAAATGGCTAATAATGCCTAGAGATATGTATTTTTGTTAGTAGTACTAGAAAAATGATCTTTTGTAAGGTTTCTAAAGACACAAGTTAGTTTTTTTTATTCAATATAACAGTGTGACTGTCAACCTAAATATGAAAGGTTTATAATCATAACTCCAAAACCAAACATGAACTTTGTCTAAAAAAGCCTGTAATTCTGAATTTATGTGAGTTTGACCTGAATCAGGTATTTTGGAAAGGTTCAAAAATACAGAAATCAGGTTTTACTGGCCTCATATTGGTCAAACTCAAAATGTCAGTTTGTGAAACATAACTCCAAAAATACACATGCAATATGTCTAATAATGCCTGAAGGAATGCATCTGTGAGAGTTTTCCTGAAAAAAAAAAACATTTGGTACCGTTTGCAAAAACAAAAAGTAATGTTTTACTCAATTTGACAGTAATGTACTTAGAATCCTGAGATAATGCGAATAAAGCAATAAAAATGTATTCCAACATAATTCCTAATCCAAACGTGAAAAGTGTCTAAAAATGCCTGTGATATTGAATACATGTGAGTTTTACTAGATGCAGTTGTTTTTCTATGGTTTGCAAATACAAAAATGAGGTATTACTCAATATGACCGTATACTGTAACACTCAATATGACAGTTATTTAAACATAACTCCTACACCACACATGGAAAATGGCCAATAATGCCTGAAACAATGCATCTTTGGGAGTTTTACTCGAAACATATGCTTTTTTAAATCTTGCAAATGCAAAAAGTAGTTTTTTACTCAATATGACTATAATGTTCATAGAATCCTGAGATAATACGAAAAAAGCAATAAAAATTTATTCAAACATAACTTCTAAACAACACATGTAAAATGGCTAATAATGCCTAGAGATATGTATTTTTGTTAGTAGTACTAGAAAAATGATCTTTTGTAAGGTTTCTAAAGACACAAGTTATTTTTTTTATTCAATATAACAGTGTGACTGTCAACCTAAACATGAAAGGTTTATAATCATAACTCCAAAACCAAACATGAACTTTGTCTAAAAAAGCCTGTAATATTGAATTTATGTGAGTTTGACCTGAATCAGGTATTTTGGAAAGGTTCAAAAATACAAAAATCAGGTTTTACTGGCCTCATATTGGTCAAACTCAAAATGTCAGTTTATGAAACATAACTCCAAAAATACACATGCAATATGTCTAATAATGCCTGAAGAAATGCATCTTTGAGAGTTTTCCTGAAAAAAAAACATTTGGTACCGTTTGCAAAAACAAAAAGAAATGTTTTACTCAATTTGACAGTAATGTACTTAAAATCCTGAGATAATGCGAATAAAGCCATACAAATGTATTCCAACATAATTCCTAATCCAAACGTGCAAAGTGTCTAAAAATGCCTGTGATATTGAATACATGTGAGTTTTACTAGATACAGTTGTTTTTCTATGGTTTGCAAATACAAAAATGAGGTATTACTCAATATGACTGTATACTGTAACACTCAATATGACAGTTATTTAAAGATAACTCCTACACCACACATGGAAAATGGCTAATAATGCCTGAAATAATGCATCTTTGGGAGTTTTACTCGAAACATATGCTTTTTTAAATCTTGCAAATGCAAACAGTAGTTTTTTACTCAATATGACTATAATGTTCTTAGAATCCTGAGATAATGCGAAAAAAGCAATAAAAATGTATTCAAACATAACTTCTAAACAACACATGCAAAATGGCTAATAATGCCTAGAGATATGTATTTTTGTTAGTAGTACTAGAAAAATGATCTTTTGTAAGGTTTCTAAAGACACAAGTTAGTTTTTTCATTCAATATAACAGTGTGACTGTCAACCTAAATATGAAAGGTTTATAATCATAACTCCAAAACCAAACGTGAACTTTGTCTAAAAAAGCCTGTAATATTGAATTTATGTGAGTTTGACCTGAATCAGGTTTTTTGGAAAGGTTCAAAAATACAAAAATCAGGTTTTACTGGCCTCATATTGGTCAAACTCAAAATGTCAGTTTATGAAACATAACTCCAAAAATACACATGCAATATGTCTAATAATGCCTGAAGAAATGCATCTTTGAGAGTTTTCCTGAAAAAAAAAACATTTGGTACCGTTTGCAAAAACAAAAAGTAATGTTTTACTCAATTTGACAGTAATGTACTTAGAATCCTGAGATAATGCGAATAAAGCAATAAAAATGTATTTCAACATAATTCCTAATCCAAACGTGCAAAGTGTCTAAAATGCCTGTGATATTGAATACATGTGAGTTTTACTAGATACAGTTGTTTTTCTATGGTTTGGAAATACAAAAATGAGGTATTACTCAATATGACTGTATACTGTAACACTCAATATGACAGTTATTTAAACATAACTCCTACACCACACATGGAAAATGGCTAATAATGCCTGAAATAATGCATCTTTGGGAGTTCTACTGGAAACATATGCTTTTTTAAATCTTGCAAATGCAAAAAGTAGTTTTTTACTCAATATGACTATAATGTTCTTAGAATCCTGAGATAATGCGAAAAAAGCAATAAAAATGTATTCAAACATAACTTCTAAACAACACATGTAAAATGGCTAATAATGCCTAGAGATATGTATTTTTGTTAGTAGTACTAGAAAAATGATCTTTTGTAAGGTTTCTAAAGACACAAGTTATTTTTTTTATTCAATATAACAGTGTGACTGTCAACCTAAACATGAAAGGTTTATAATCATAACTCCAAAACCAAACATGAACTTTGTCTAAAAAAGCCTGTAATATTGAATTTATGTGAGTTTGACCTGAATCAGGTATTTTGGAAAGGTTCAAAAATACAAAAATCAGGTTTTACTGGCCTCATATTGGTCAAACTCAAAATGTCAGTTTATGAAACATAACTCCAAAATACACATGCAATATGTCTAATAATGCCTGAAGAAATGCATCTTTGAGAGTTTTCCTGAAAAAAAAAACATTTGGTACCGTTTGCAAAAACAAAAAGTAATGTTTTACTCAATTTGACAGTAATGTACTTAGAATCCTGAGATAATGCGAATAAAGCAATAAAAATGTATTCCAACATAATTCCTAATCCAAACGTGCAAAGTGTCTAAAAATGCCTGTGATATTGAATACCTGTGAGTTTTACTAGATACAGTTGTTTTTCTATGGTTTGCAAATACAAAAATAAGGTATTACTCAATATGACTGTATACTGTAACACTCAATATGACAGTTATTTAAACAAAACTCCCACACCACACATGGAAAATGGCTAATAATGCCGGAAATAATGCCTCTTTGGGAGTTTCACTCGAAACATATGCTTTTTTAAATCTTGCAAATGCAAAAAGTAGTTTTTTACTCAATATGACTATAATGTTCTTAGAATCCTGAGATAATGCGAAAAAAGCAATAAAAATGTATTCAAACATAACTTCTAAACAACACATGCAAAATGGCTAATAATGCCTAGAGATATGTATTTTTGTTAGTAGTACTAGAAAAATGATCTTTTGTAAGGTTTCTAAAGACACAAGTTAGTTTTTTTTATTCAATATAACAGTGTGACTGTCAACCTAAATATGAAAGGTTTATAATCATAACTCCAAAACCAAACATGAACTTTGTCTAAAAAAGCCTGTAATATTGAATTTATGTGAGTTTGACCTGAATCAGGTATTTTGGAAAGGTTCAAAAATACAAAAATCAGGTTTTACTGGCCTCATATTTGTCAAACTCAAAATGTCAGTTTATGAACTATAACTCCAAAAATGCACATGCAATATGTCTAATAATGCCTGAAGAAATGCATCTTTGAGAGTTTTCCTGAAAAAAAACATTTGGTACCGTTTGCAAAAACAAAAAGTAATGTTTTACTCAATTTGACAGTAATGTACTTAGAATCCTGAGATAATGCGAATAAAGCAATAAAAATGTATTCCAACATAATTCCTAATCCAAACGAGCAAAGTGTCTAAAAATGCCTGTGATATTGAATACATGTGAGTTTTACTAGATACAGTTGTTTTTCTATGGTTTGCAAATACAAAAACGAGGTATTACTCAATATGACTGTATACTGTAACACTCAATATGACAGTTATTTAAACATAACTCCTACACCACACATGGAAAATGGCTAATAATGCCTGAAATAATGCATCTTTGGGAGTTTTACTCGAAACATATCCTTTTTTAAATTTTGCAAATGCAAAAAGTAGTTTTTACTCAATATGACTATAATGTTCTTAGAATCCTGAGATAATGCGAAAAAAGCAATAAAAATGTATTCAAACATAACTTCTAAACAACACATGCAAAATGGCTAATAATGCCTAGAGATATGTATTTTTGTTAGTAGTACTAGAAAAATGATCTTTTGTAAGGTTTCTAAAGACACAAGTTAGTTTTTTTTATTCAATATAACAGTGTGACTGTCAACCTAAATATGAAAGGTTTATAATCATAACTCCAAAACCAAACATGAACTTTGTCTAAAAAAGCCTGTAATTCTGAATTTATGTGAGTTTGACCTGAATCAGGTATTTTGGAAAGGTTCAAAAATACAGAAATCAGGTTTTACTGGCCTCATATTGGTCAAACTCAAAATGTCAGTTTGTGAAACATAACTCCAAAAATACACATGCAATATGTCTAATAATGCCTGAAGGAATGCATCTTTGAGAGTTTTCCTGAAAAAAAAAACATTTGGTACCGTTTGCAAAAACAAAAAGTAATGTTTTACTCAATTTGACAGTAATGTACTTAGAATCCTGAGATAATGCGAATAAAGCAATAAAAATGTATTCCAACATAATTCCTAATCCAAACGTGAATAGTGTCTAAAAATGCCTGTGATATTGAATACATGTGAGTTTTACTAGATGCAGTTGTTTTTCTATGGTTTGCAAATACAAAAATGAGGTATTACTCAATATGACTGTATACTGTAACACTCAATATGACAGTTATTTAAACATAACTCCTACACCACACATGGAAAATGGCCAATAATGCCTGAAACAATGCATCTTTGGGAGTTTTACTCGAAACATATGCTTTTTTAAATCTTGCAAATGCAAAAAGTAGTTTTTTACTCAATATGACTATAATGTTCATAGAATCCTGAGATAATGCGAAAAAAGCAATAAAAATGTATTCAAACATAACTTCTAAACAACACATGTAAAATGGCTAATAATGCCTAGAGATATGTATTTTTGTTAGTAGTACTAGAAAAATGATCTTTTGTAAGGTTTCTAAAGACACAAGTTATTTTTTTTATTCAATATAACAGTGTGACTGTCAACCTAAACATGAAAGGTTTATAATCATAACTCCAAAACCAAACGTGAACTTTGTCTAAAAAAGCCTGTAATATTGAATTTATGTGAGTTTGACCTGAATCAGGTATTTTGGAAAGGTTCAAAAATACAAAAATCAGGTTTTACTGGCCTCATATTGGTCAAACTCAAAATGTCAGTTTATGAAACATAACTCCAAAATACACATGCAATATGTCTAATAATGCCTGAAGAAATGCATCTTTGAGAGTTTTCCTGAAAAAAAAAACATTTGGTACCGTTTGCAAAAACAAAAAGTAATGTTTTACTCAATTTGACAGTAATGTACTTAGAATCCTGAGATAATGCGAATAAAGCAATAAAAATGTATTCCAACATAATTCCTAATCCAAACGTGCAAAGTGTCTAAAAATGCCTGTGATATTGAATACATGTGAGTTTTACTAGATACAGTTGTTTTTCTATGGTTTGCAAATACAATAATAAGGTATTACTCAATATGACTGTATACTGTAACACTCAATATGACAGTTATTTAAACATAACTCCCACACCACACATGGAAAATGGCTAATAATGCCGGAAATAATGCCTCTTTGGGAGTTTCACTCGAAACATATGCTTTTTTAAACTTGCAAATGCAAAAAGTAGTTTTTTACTCAATATGACTATAATGTTCTTAGAATCCTGAGATAATGCGAAAAAAGCAATAAAAATGTATTCAAACATAACTTCTAAACACATGCAAAATGGCTAATAATGCCTAGAGATATGTATTTGTGTTAGTAGTACTAGAAAAATGATCTTTTGTAAGGTTTCTAAAGACACAAGTTAGTTGTTTTATTTAATATAACAGTGTGACTGTCAACCTAAATATGAAAGGTTTATAATCATAACTCCAAAACCAAACATGAACTTTGTCTAAAAAAGCCTGTAATATAGAATTTATGTGAGTTTGACCTGAATCAGGTATTTTGGAAAGGTTCAAAAATACAAAAATCAGGTTTTACTGGCCTCATATTGGTCAAACTCAAAATGTCAGTTTATGAAACATAACTCCAAAAATACACATGCAATATGTCTAATAATGCCTGAAGAAATGCATCTTTGACAGTTTTCCTGAAAAAAAAACATTTGGTACCGTTTGCAAAAACAAAAAGAAATGTTTTACTCAATTTGACAGTAATGTACTTAAAATCCTGAGATAATGCGAATAAAGCCATAAAAATGTATTCCAACATAATTCCTAATCCAAACGTGCAAAGTGTCTAAAAATGCCTGTGATATTGAATACATGTGAGTTTTACTAGATACAGTTGTTTTTCTATGGTTTGCAAATACAAAAATGAGGTATTACTCAATATGACTGTATACTGTAACACTCAATATGACAGTTATTTAAAGATAACTCCTACACCACACATGGAAAATGGCTAATAATGCCTGAAATAATGCATCTTTGGGAGTTTTACTCGAAACATATGCTTTTTTAAATCTTGCAAATGCAAAAAGTAGTTTTTTACTCAATATGACTATAATGTTCTTAGAATCCTGAGATAATGCGAAAAAAGCAATAAAAATGTATTCAAACATAACTTCTAAACAACACATGCAAAATGGCTAATAATGCCTAGAGATATGTATTTTTGTTAGTAGTACTAGAAAAATGATCTTTTGTAAGGTTTCTAAAGACACAAGTTAGTTTTTTTATTCAATATAACAGTGTGACTGTCAACCTAAATATGAAAGGTTTATAATCATAACTCCAAAACCAAACGTGAACTTTGTCTAAAAAAGCCTGTAATATTGAATTTATGTGAGTTTGACCTGAATCAGGTATTTTGGAAAGGTTCAAAAATACAAAAATCAGGTTTTACTGGCCTCATATTGGTCAAACTCAAAATGTCAGTTTATGAAACATAACTCCAAAAATACACATGCAATATGTCTAATAATGCCTGAAGGAATGCATCTTTGAGAGTTTTCCTGAAAAAAAAACATTTGGTACCGTTTGCAAAAACAAAAAGTAATGTTTTACTCAATTTGACAGTAATGTACTTAGAATCCTGAGATAATGCGAATAAAGCAATAAAAATGTATTTCAACATAATTCCTAATCCAAACGTGCAAAGTGTCTAAAAATGCCTGTGATATTGAATACATGTGAGTTTTACTAGATACAGTTGTTTTTCTATGGTTTGGAAATACAAAAATGAGGTATTACTCAATATGACTGTATACTGTAACACTCAATATGACAGTTATTTAAACATAACTCCTACACCACACATGGAAAATGGCTAATAATGCCTGAAATAATGCATCTTTGGGAGTTCTACTGGAAACATATGCTTTTTTAAATCTTGCAAATGCAAAAAGTAGTTTTTTACTCAATATGACTATAATGTTCTTAGAATCCTGAGATAATGCGAAAAAAGCAATAAAAATGTATTCAAACATAACTTCTAAACAACACATGTAAAATGGCTAATAATGCCTAGAGATATGTATTTTTGTTAGTAGTACTAGAAAAATGATCTTTTGTAAGGTTTCTAAAGACACAAGTTATTTTTTTTATTCAATATAACAGTGTGACTGTCAACCTAAACATGAAAGGTTTATAATCATAACTCCAAAACCAAACATGAACTTTGTCTAAAAAAGCCTGTAATATAGAATTTATGTGAGTTTGACCTGAATCAGGTATTTTGGAAAGGTTCAAAAATACAAAAATCTGGTTTTACTGGCCTCATATTGGTCAAACTCAAAATGTCAGTTTATGAAACATAACTCCAAAATACACATGCAATATGTCTAATAATGCCTGAAGAAATGCATCTTTGAGAGTTTTCCTGAAAAAAAAAACATTTGGTACCGTTTGCAAAAACAAAAAGTAATGTTTTACTCAATTTGACAGTAATGTACTTAGAATCCTGAGATAATGCGAATAAAGCAATAAAAATGTATTCCAACATAATTCCTAATCCAAACGTGCAAAGTGTCTAAAAATGCCTGTGATATTGAATACATGTGAGTTTTACTAGATACAGTTGTTTTTCTAAAGTTTGCAAATACAAAAATGAGGTATTACTCAATATGACTGTATACTGTAACACTCAATATGACAGTTATTTAAACATAACTCCTACACCACACATGGAAAATGGCTAATAATGCCTGAAATAATGCATCTTTGGGAGTTTTACTGGAGACATATGCTTTTTTAAATCTTGCAAATGCAAAAAGTAGTTTTTTACTTAATATGACTATAATGTTCTTAGAATCCTGAGATAATGCGAAAAAAGCAATAAAAATGTATTCAAACATAACTTCTAAACAACACATGCAAAATGGCTAATAATGCCTAGAGATATGTATTTGTGTTAGTAGTACTAGAAAAATGATCTTTTGTAAGGTTTCTAAAGACACAAGTTAGTTGTTTTATTCAATATAACAGTGTGACTGTCAACCTAAATATGAAAGGTTTATAATCATAACTCCAAAACCAAACATGAACTTTGTCTAAAAAAGCCTGTAATATTGAATTTATGTGAGTTTGACCTGAATCAGGTATTTTGGAAAGGTTCAAAAATACAAAAATCAGGTTTTACTGGCCTCATATTGGTCAAACTCAAAATGTCAGTTTATGAAACATAATTCCAAAAATACACATGCAATATGTCTAATAATGCCTGAAGAAATGCATCTTTGAGAGTTTTCCTGAAAAAAAAAACATTTGGTACCGTTTGCAAAAACAAAAAGTAATGTTTTACTCAATTTGACAGTAATGTACTTAGAATCCTGAGATAATGCGAATAAAGCAATAAAAATGTATTCCAACATAATTCCTAATCCAAACGTGCAAAGTGTCTAAAAATGCCTGTGATATTGAATACATGTGAGTTTTACTAGATACAGTTGTTTTTCTATGGTTTGCAAATACAAAAATGAGGTATTACTCAATATGACTGTATACTGTAACACTCAATATGACAGTTATTTAAACATAACTCCTACACCACACATGGAAAATGGCTAATAATGCCTGAAATAATGCATCTTTGGGAGTTTTACTGGAAACATATGCTTTTTTAAATCTTGCAAATGCAAAAAGTAGTTTTTTACTCAATATGACTATAATGTTCTTAGAATCCTGAGATAATGCGAAAAAAGCAATAAAAATGTATTCAAACATAACTTCTAAACAACACATGCAAAATGGCTAATAATGCCTAGAGATATGTATTTGTGTTAGTAGTACTAGAAAAATGATCTTTTGTAAGGTTTCTAAAGACACAAGTTAGTTGTTTTATTCAATATAACAGTGTGACTGTCAACCTAAATATGAAAGGTTTATAATCATAACTCCAAAACCAAACATGAACTTTGTCTAAAAAAGCCTGTAATATAGAATTTATGTGAGTTTGACCTGAATCAGGTATTTTGGAAAGGTTCAAAAATACAAAAATCAGGTTTTACTGGCCTCATATTGGTCAAACTCAAAATGTCAGTTTATGAAACATAACTCCAAAAATACACATGCAATATGTCTAATAATGCCTGAAGAAATGCATCTTTGAGAGTTTTCCTGAAAAAAAACATTTGGTACCGTTTGCAAAAACAAAAAGTAATGTTTTACTCAATTTGACAGTAATGCACTTAAAATCCTGAGATAATGCGAATAAAGCCATAAAAATGTATTCCAACATAATTCCTAATCCAAACGTGCAAAGTGTCTAAAAATGCCTGTGATATTGAATACATGTGAGTTTAACTAGATACAGTTGTTTTCTATGGTTTGCAAATACAAAAATGAGGTATTACTCAATATGACTGTATACTGTAACACTCAATATGACAGTTATTTAAACATAACTCCTACACCACACATGGAAAATGGCTAATAATGCCTGAAATAATGCATCTTTGGGAGTTTTACTCGAAACATATGCTTTTTTAAATCTTGCAAATGCAAAAAGTAGTTTTTTACTCAATATGACTATAATGTTCTTAGAATCCTGAGATAATGCGAAAAAAGCAATAAAAATGTATTCAAACATAACTTCTAAACAACACATGCAAAATGGCTAATAATGCCTAGAGATATGTATTTTTGTTAGTAGTACTAGAAAAATTATCTTTTGTAAGGTTTCTAAACACACAAGTTAGTTTTTTTATTCAATATAACAGTGTGACTGTCAACCTAAATATGAAAGGTTTATAATCATAACTCCAAAACCAAACATGAACTTTGTCTAAAAAAGCCTGTAATATTGAATTTATGTGAGTTTGACCTGAATCAGGTATTTTGGAAAGGTTCAAAAATACAAAAATCAGGTTTTACTGGCCTCATATTGGTCAAACTCAAAATGTCAGTTTATGAAACATAACTCCAAAAATACACATGCAATATGTCTAATAATGCCTGAAGAAATGCATCTTTGAGAGTTTTCCTGAAAAAAAAAAACATTTGGTACCGTTTGCAAAAACAAAAAGTAATGTTTTACTCAATTTGACAGTAATGTACTTAGAATCCTGAGATAATGCGAATAAAGCAATAAAAATGTATTCCAACATAATTCCTTATCCAAACGTGCAAAGTGTCTAAAAATGCCTGTGATATTGAATACATGTGAGTTTTACTAGATACAGTTGTTTTTCTATGGTTTGCAAATACAAAAATGAGGTATTACTCAATATGACTGTATACTGTAACACTCAATATGACAGTTATTTAAACATAACTCCTACACCACACATGGAAAATGGCTAATAATGCCTGATAATGCCTCTTTGGGAGTTTCACTCGAAACATATGCTTTTTTAAACTTGAAAATGCAAAAAGTAGTTTTTTACTCAATATGACTATAATGTTCTTAGAATCCTGAGATAATGCGAAAAAAGCAATAAAAATGTATTCAAACATAACTTCTAAACAACACATGCAAAATGGCTAATAATGCCTAGAGATATGTATCTGTGTTAGTAGTACTAGAAAAATGATCTTTTGTAAGGTTTCTAAAGACACAAGTTAGTTGTTTTATTTAATAGAACAGTGTGACTGTCAACCTAAATATGAAAGGTTTATAATCATAACTCCAAAACCAAACATGAACTTTGTCTAAAAAAGCCTGTAATATAGAATTTATGTGAGTTTGACCTGAATCAGGTATTTTGGAAAGGTTCACAAATACAAAAATCAGGTTTTACTGGCCTCATATTGGTCAAACTCAAAATGTCAGTTTATGAAACATAACTCCAAAAATACACATGCAATATGTCTAATAATGCCTGAAGAAATGCATCTTTGAGAGTTTTCCTGAAAAAAAAACATTTGGTACCGTTTGCAAAAACAAAAAGAAATGTTTTACTCAATTTGACAGTAATGTACTTAAAATCCTGAGATAATGCGAATAAAGCCATAAAAATGTATTCCAACATAATTCCTAATCCAAACGTGCAAAGTGTCTAAAAATGCCTGTGATATTGAATACATGTGAGTTTTACTAGATACAGTTGTTTTTCTATGGTTTGCAAATACAAAAATGAGGTATTACTCAATATGACTGTATACTGTAACACTCAATATGACAGTTATTTAAACATAACTCCTACACCACACATGGAAAATGGCTAATAATGCCTGAAATAATGCATCTTTGGGAGTTTTACTCGAAACATATGCTTTTTTAAATCTTGCAAATGCAAAAAGTAGTTTTTTACTCAATATGACTATAATGTTCTTAGAATCCTGAGATAATGCGAAAAAAGCAATAAAAATGTATTCAAATATAACTTCTAAACAACACATGCAAAATGGCTAATAATGCCTAGAGATATGTATTTTTGTTAGTAGTACTAGAAAAATGATCTTTTGTAAGGTTTCTAAAGACACAAGTTAGTTTTTTTATTCAATATAACAGTGTGACTGTCAACCTAAATATGAAAGGTTTATAATCATAACTCCAAAACCAAACGTGAACTTTGTCTAAAAAAGCCTGTAATATTGAATTTATGTGAGTTTGACCTGAATCAGGTATTTTGGAAAGGTTCAAAAATACAAAAATCAGGTTTTATTGGCCTCATATTGGTCAAACTCAAAATGTCAGTTTATGAAACATAACTCCAAAAATACACATGCAATATGTCTAATAATGCCTGAAGAAATGCATCTTTGAGAGTTTACCTGAAAAAAAAAACATTTGGTACCGTTTGCAAAAACAAAAAGTAATGTTTTACTCAATTTGACAGTAATGTACTTAGAATCCTGAGATAATGCGAATAAAGCAATAAAAATGTATTCAAACATAATTCCTAATCCAAACGTGCAAAGTGTCTAAACATGCCTGTGATATTGAATACATGTGAGTTTTACTAGATACAGTTGTTTTTCTATGGTTTGCAAATACAAAAATGAGGTATTACTCAATATGACTGTATACTGTAAAACTCAATATGACAGTTATTTAAACATAACTCCTACACCACACATGGAAAATGGCTAATAATGACTGAAATAATGCATCTTTGGGAGTTTTACTGGAAACATATGCTTTTTTAAATCTTGCAAAAGCAAAAAGTAGTTTTTTACTCAATATGACTATAATGTTCTTAGAATCCTGAGATAATGCGAAAAAAGCAATAAAAATGTATTCAAACATAACTTCTAAACAACACATGTAAAATGGCTAATAATGCCTAGAGATATGTATTTTTGTTAGTAGTACTAGAAAAATGATCTTTTGTAAGGTTTCTAAAGACACTAGTTATTTTTTTATTCAATATAACAGTGTGACTGTCAACCTAAACATGAAAGGTTTATAATCATAACTCCAAAACCAAACATGAACTTTGTCTAAAAAAGCCTGTAATATTGAATTTATGTGAGTTTGACCTGAATCAGGTATTTTGGAAAGGTTCAAAAATACAAAAATCAGGTTTTACTGGCCTCATATTGGTCAAACTCAAAATGTCAGTTTATGAAACATAACTCCAAAATACACATGCAATATGTCTAATAATGCCTGAAGAAATGCATCTTTGAGAGTTTTCCTGAAAAAAAAAAACATTTGGTACCGTTTGCAAAAACAAAAAGTAATGTTTTACTCAATTTGACAGTAATGTACTTAAAATCCTGAGATAATGCGAATAAAGCCATAAAAATGTATTCCAACATAATTCCTAATCCAAACGTGCAAAGTGTCTAAAAAGGCCTGTGATATTGAATACATGTGAGTTTTACTAGATACAGTTGTTTTTCTATGGTTTGCAAATACAAAAATAAGGTATTACTCAATATGACTGTATACTGTAACACTCAATATGACAGTTATTTAAACAAAACTCCCACACCACACATGGAAAATGGCTAATAATGCCGGAAATAATGCCTCTTTGGGAGTTTCACTCGAAACATATGCTTTTTTAAATCTTGCAAATGCAAAAAGTAGTTTTTTACTCAATATGACTATAATGTTCTTAGAATCCTGAGATAATGCGAAAAAAGCAATAAAAATGTATTCAAACATAACTTCTAAACAACACATGCAAAATGGCTAATAATGCCTAGAGATATGTATTTTTGTTAGTAGTACTAGAAAAATGATCTTTTGTAAGGTTTCTAAAGACACAAGTTAGTTTTTGTATTCAATATAACAGTGTGACTGTCAACCTAAATATGAAAGGTTTATAATCATAACTCCAAAACCAAACATGAACTTTGTCTAAAAAAGCCTGTAATATTGAATTTATGTGAGTTTGACCTGAATCAGGTATTTTGGAAAGGTTCAAAAATACAAAAATCAGGTTTTACTGGCCTCATATTGGTCAAACTCAAAATGTCAGTTTATGAAACATAACTCCAAAAATACACATGCAATATGTCTAATAATGCCTGAAGAAATGCATCTTTGAGAGTTTTCCTGAAAAAAAAAACATTTGGTACCGTTTGCAAAAAAAAAAAGTAATGTTTTACTCAATTTGACAGTAATGTACTTAGAATCCTGAGATAATGCGAATAAAGCAATAAAAATGTATTCCAACATAATTCCTAATCCAAACGTGCAAAGTGTCTAAAAATGCCTGTGATATTGAATACATGTGAGTTTTACTAGATACAGTTGTTTTTCTAAAGTTTGCAAATACAAAAATGAGGTATTACTCAATATGACTGTATACTGTAACACTCAATATGACAGTTATTTAAACATAACTCCTACACCACACATGGAAAATGGCTAATAATGCCTGAAATAATGCATCTTTGGGAGTTTTACTGGAAACATATGCTTTTTTAAATCTTGCAAATGCAAAAAGTAGTTTTTTACTCAATATGACTATAATGTTCTTAGAATCCTGAGATAATGCGAAAAAAGCAATAAAAATGTATTCAAACATAACTTCTAAACAACACATGCAAAATGGCTAATAATGCCTAGAGATATGTATTTGTGTTAGTAGTACTAGAAAAATGATCTTTTGTAAGGTTTCTAAAGACACAAGTTAGTTGTTTTATTCAATATAACAGTGTGACTGTCAACCTAAATATGAAAGGTTTATAATCATAACTCCAAAACCAAACATGAACTTTGTCTAAAAAAGCCTGTAATATTGAATTTATGTGAGTTTGACATGAATCAGGTATTTTGGAAAGGTTCAAAAATACAAAAATCAGGTTTTACTGGCCTCATATTTGTCAAACTCAAAATGTCAGTTTATGAAACATAACTCCAAAATACACATGCAATATGTCTAATAATGCCTGAAGAAATGCATCTTTGAGAGTTTTCCTGAAAAAAAAAACATTTGGTACCGTTTGCAAAAACAAAAAGTAATGTTTTACTCAATTTGACAGTAATGTACTTAGAATCCTGAAATAACGCGAATAAAGCAATAAAAATGTATTCCAACATAATTCCTAATCCAAACGTGCAAAGTGTCTAAAAATGCCTGTGATATTGAATACCTGTGAGTTTTACTAGATACAGTTGTTTTTCTATGGTTTGCAAATACAAAAATAAGGTATTACTCAATATGACTGTATACTGTAACACTCAATATGACAGTTATTTAAACAAAACTCCCACACCACACATGGAAAATGGCTAATAATGCCGGAAATAATGCCTCTTTGGGAGTTTCACTCGAAACATATGCTTTTTTAAATCTTGCAAATGCAAAAAGTAGTTTTTTACTCAATATGACTATAATGTTCTTAGAATCCTGAGATAATGCGAAAAAAGCAATAAAAATGTATTCAAACATAACTTCTAAACAACACATGCAAAATGGCTAATAATGCCTAGAGATATGTATTTTTGTTAGTAGTACTAGAAAAATGATCTTTTGTAAGGTTTCTAAAGACACAAGTTAGTTTTTGTATTCAATATAACAGTGTGACTGTCAACCTAAATATGAAAGGTTTATAATCATAACTCCAAAACCAAACATGAACTTTGTCTAAAAAAGCCTGTAATATTGAATTTATGTGAGTTTGACCTGAATCAGGTATTTTGGAAAGGTTCAAAAATACAAAAATCAGGTTTTACTGGCCTCATATTGGTCAAACTCAAAATGTCAGTTTATGAAACATAACTCCAAAAATACACATGCAATATGTCTAATAATGCCTGAAGAAATGCATCTTTGAGAGTTTTCCTGAAAAAAAAAACATTTGGTACCGTTTGCAAAAAAAAAAAGTAATGTTTTACTCAATTTGACAGTAATGTACTTAGAATCCTGAGATAATGCGAATAAAGCAATAAAAATGTATTCCAACATAATTCCTAATCCAATCGTGCAAAGTGTCTAAAAATGCCTGTGATATTGAATACATGTGAGTTTTACTAGATACAGTTGTTTTTCTAAAGTTTGCAAATACAAAAATGAGGTATTACTCAATATGACTGTATACTGTAACACTCAATATGACAGTTATTTAAACATAACTCCTACACCACACATGGAAAATGGCTAATAATGCCTGAAATAATGCATCTTTGGGAGTTTTACTGGAAACATATGCTTTTTTAAATCTTGCAAATGCAAAAAGTAGTTTTTTACTCAATATGACTATAATGTTCTTAGAATCCTGAGATAATGCGAAAAAAGCAATAAAAATGTATTCAAACATAACTTCTAAACAACACATGCAAAATGGCTAATAATGCCTAGAGATATGTATTTGTGTTAGTAGTACTAGAAAAATGATCTTTTGTAAGGTTTCTAAAGACACAAGTTAGTTGTTTTATTCAATATAACAGTGTGACTGTCAACCTAAATATGAAAGGTTTATAATCATAACTCCAAAACCAAACATGAACTTTGTCTAAAAAAGCCTGTAATATTGAATTTATGTGAGTTTGACCTGAATCAGGTATTTTGGAAAGGTTCAAAAATACAAAAATCAGGTTTTACTGGCCTCATATTGGTCAAACTCAAAATGTCAGTTTATGAAACATAACTCCAAAAATACACATGCAATATGTCTAATAATGCCTGAAGAAATGCATCTTTGAGAGTTTACCTGAAAAAAAACATTTGGTACCGTTTGCAAAAACAAAAGGTAATGTTTTACTCAATTTGACAGTAATGTACTTAAAATCCTGAGATAATGCGAATAAAGCCATAAAAATGTATTCCAACATAATTCCTAATCCAAACGTGCAAAGTGTCTAAAAATGCCTGTGATATTGAATACATGTGAGTTTTACTAGATACAGTTGTTTTTCTATGGTTTGCAAATACAAAAATGAGGTATTACTCAATATGACTGTATACTGTAACACTCAATATGACAGTTATTTAAACATAACTCCTACACCACACATGGAAAATGGCTAATAATGCCTGAAATAATGCATCTTTGGGAGTTTTACTCGAAACATATGCTTTTTTAAATCTTGCAAATGCAAAAAGTAGTTTTTTACTCAATATGACTATAATGTTCTTAGAATCCTGAGATAATGCGAAAAAAGCAATAAAAATGTATTCAAACATAACTTCTAAACAACACATGTAAAATGGCTAATAATGCCTAGAGATATGTATTTTTGTTAGTAGTACTAGAAAAATGATATTTTGTAAGGTTTCTAAAGACACAAGTTATTTTTTTTATTCAATATAACAGTGTGACTGTCAACCTAAACATGAAAGGTTTATAATCATAACTCCAAAACCAAACATGAACTTTGTCCAAAAAAGCCTGTAATATTGAATTTATGTGAGTTTGACCCGAATCAGGTATTTTGGAAAGGTTCAAAAATACAAAAATCAGGTTTTACTGGCCTCATATTGGTCAAACTCAAAATGTCAGTTTATGAAACATAACTCCAAAAATACACATGCAATATGTCTAATAATGCCTGAAGAAATGCATCTTTGAGAGTTTTCCTGAAAAAAAAAACATTTGGTACCGTTTGCAAAAACAAAAAGTAATGTTTTACTCAATTTGACAGTAATGTACTTAGAATCCTGAGATAATGCGAATAAAGCAATAAAAATGTATTCCAACATAATTCCTAATCCAAACGTGCAGTGTCTAAAAATGCCTGTGATATTGAATACATGTGAGTTTTACTAGATACAGTTGTTTTTCTATGGTTTGCAAATACAAAAATGAGGTATTACTCAATATGACTGTATACTTTAACACTCAATATGACAGTTATTTAAACATAACTCCTACACCACACATGGAAAATGGCTAATAATGCCTGAAATAATGCATCTTTGGGAGTTTTACTGGAAACATATGCTTTTTTAAATCTTGCAAATGCAAAAAGTAGTTTTTTACTCAATATGACTATAATGTTCTTAGAATCCTGAGATAATGGTAAAAAAACAAAAAAAGTGTATTCAAACATAACTTCTAAACAACACATGCAAAATGGCTAATAATGCCTAGAGATATGTATTTTTGTTAGTAGTACTAGAAAAATGATCTTTTGTAAGGTTTCTAAAGACACAAGTTAGTTTTTTTTATTCAATACAACAGTTTGACTGTCAACCTAAATATGAAGGGTTTATAATCATAACTCCAAAACCAAACATGAACTTTGTCTAAAAAAGCCTGTAATATTGAATTTATGTGAGTTTGACCTGAATCAGGTATTTTGGAAAGGTTCAAAAATACAAAAATCAGGTTTTACTGGCCTCATATTTGTCAAACTCAGAATGTCAGTTTATGAACTATAACTCCAAAAATGCACATGCAATATGTCTAATAATACCTGAAGAAATGCATCTTTGAGAGTTTTCCTGAAAAAAAACATTTGGTACCGTTTGCAAAAACAAAAAGTAATGTTTTACTCAATTTGACAGTAATGTACTTAGAATCCTGAGATAATGCGAATAAAGCAATAAAAATGTATTCCAACATAATTCCTAATCCAAACGAGCAAAGTGTCTAAAAATGCCTGTGATATTGAATACATGTGAGTTTTACTAGATACAGTTGTTTTTCTATGGTTTGCAAATACAAAAACGAGGTATTACTCAATATGACTGTATACTGTAACACTCAATATGACAGTTATTTAAACATAACTCCTACACCACACATGGAAATTGGCCAATAATGCCTGAAATAATGCATCTTTGGGAATTTTACTCGAAACATATCCTTTTTTAAATCTTGCAAATGCAAAAAGTAGTTTTTTACTCAATATGACTATAATGTTCTTATAATCCTGAGATAATGTGAAAAAAGCAATAAAAATGTATTCAAACATAACTTCTAAACAACACATGCAAAATGGCTAATAATGCCTAGAGATATGTATTTTTGTTAGTAGTACTAGAAAAATGATCTTTTGTAAGGTTTCTAAAGACACAAGTTAGTTTTTTTTATTCAATATAACAGTGTGACTGTCAACCTAAATATGAAAGGTTTATAATCATAACTCCAAAACCAAACATGAACTTTGTCTAAAAAAGCCTGTAATTCTGAATTTATGTGAGTTTGACCTGAATCAGGTATTTTGGAAAGGTTCAAAAATACAGAAATCAGGTTTTACTGGCCTCATATTGGTCAAACTCAAAATGTCAGTTTGTGAAACATAACTCCAAAAATACACATGCAATATGTCTAATAATGCCTGAAGGAATGCATCTGTGAGAGTTTTCCTGAAAAAAAAAAACATTTGGTACCGTTTGCAAAAACAAAAAGTAATGTTTTACTCAATTTGACAGTAATGTACTTAGAATCCTGAGATAATGCGAATAAAGCAATAAAAATGTATTCCAACATAATTCCTAATCCAAACGTGAAAAGTGTCTAAAAATGCCTGTGATATTGAATACATGTGAGTTTTACTAGATGCAGTTGTTTTTCTATGGTTTGCAAATACAAAAATGAGGTATTACTCAATATGACCGTATACTGTAACACTCAATATGACAGTTATTTAAACATAACTCCTACACCACACATGGAAAATGGCCAATAATGCCTGAAACAATGCATCTTTGGGAGTTTTACTCGAAACATATGCTTTTTTAAATCTTGCAAATGCAAAAAGTAGTTTTTTACTCAATATGACTATAATGTTCATAGAATCCTGAGATAATGCGAAAAAAGCAATAAAAATGTATTCAAACATAACTTCTAAACAACACATGTAAAATGGCTAATAATGCCTAGAGATATGTATTTTTGTTAGTAGTACTAGAAAAATGATCTTTTGTAAGGTTTCTAAAGACACAAGTTATTTTTTTTATTCAATATAACAGTGTGACTGTCAACCTAAACATGAAAGGTTTATAATCATAACTCCAAAACCAAACATGAACTTTGTCTAAAAAAGCCTGTAATATTGAATTTATGTGAGTTTGACCTGAATCAGGTATTTTGGAAAGGTTCAAAAATACAAAAATCAGGTTTTACTGGCCTCATATTGGTCAAACTCAAAATGTCAGTTTATGAAACATAACTCCAAAAATACACATGCAATATGTCTAATAATGCCTGAAGAAATGCATCTTTGAGAGTTTTCCTGAAAAAAAAACATTTGGTACCGTTTGCAAAAACAAAAAGAAATGTTTTACTCAATTTGACAGTAATGTACTTAAAATCCTGAGATAATGCGAATAAAGCCATACAAATGTATTCCAACATAATTCCTAATCCAAACGTGCAAAGTGTCTAAAAATGCCTGTGATATTGAATACATGTGAGTTTTACTAGATACAGTTGTTTTTCTATGGTTTGCAAATACAAAAATGAGGTATTACTCAATATGACTGTATACTGTAACACTCAATATGACAGTTATTTAAAGATAACTCCTACACCACACATGGAAAATGGCTAATAATGCCTGAAATAATGCATCTTTGGGAGTTTTACTCGAAACATATGCTTTTTTAAATCTTGCAAATGCAAACAGTAGTTTTTTACTCAATATGACTATAATGTTCTTAGAATCCTGAGATAATGCGAAAAAAGCAATAAAAATGTATTCAAACATAACTTCTAAACAACACATGCAAAATGGCTAATAATGCCTAGAGATATGTATTTTTGTTAGTAGTACTAGAAAAATGATCTTTTGTAAGGTTTCTAAAGACACAAGTTAGTTTTTTCATTCAATATAACAGTGTGACTGTCAACCTAAATATGAAAGGTTTATAATCATAACTCCAAAACCAAACGTGAACTTTGTCTAAAAAAGCCTGTAATATTGAATTTATGTGAGTTTGACCTGAATCAGGTTTTTTGGAAAGGTTCAAAAATACAAAAATCAGGTTTTACTGGCCTCATATTGGTCAAACTCAAAATGTCAGTTTATGAAACATAACTCCAAAAATACACATGCAATATGTCTAATAATGCCTGAAGAAATGCATCTTTGAGAGTTTTCCTGAAAAAAAAAACATTTGGTACCGTTTGCAAAAACAAAAAGTAATGTTTTACTCAATTTGACAGTAATGTACTTAGAATCCTGAGATAATGCGAATAAAGCAATAAAAATGTATTTCAACATAATTCCTAATCCAAACGTGCAAAGTGTCTAAAATGCCTGTGATATTGAATACATGTGAGTTTTACTAGATACAGTTGTTTTTCTATGGTTTGGAAATACAAAAATGAGGTATTACTCAATATGACTGTATACTGTAACACTCAATATGACAGTTATTTAAACATAACTCCTACACCACACATGGAAAATGGCTAATAATGCCTGAAATAATGCATCTTTGGGAGTTCTACTGGAAACATATGCTTTTTTAAATCTTGCAAATGCAAAAAGTAGTTTTTTACTCAATATGACTATAATGTTCTTAGAATCCTGAGATAATGCGAAAAAAGCAATAAAAATGTATTCAAACATAACTTCTAAACAACACATGTAAAATGGCTAATAATGCCTAGAGATATGTATTTTTGTTAGTAGTACTAGAAAAATTATCTTTTGTAAGGTTTCTAAAGACACAAGTTAGTTTTTTTATTCAATATAACAGTGTGACTGTCAACCTAAACATGAAAGGTTTATAATCATAACTCCAAAACCAAACATGAACTTTGTCTAAAAAAGCCTGTAATATTGAATTTATGTGAGTTTGACCTGAATCAGGTATTTTGGAAAGGTTCAAAAATACAAAAATCAGGTTTTACTGGCCTCATATTGGTCAAACTCAAAATGTCAGTTTATGAAACATAACTCCAAAATACACATGCAATATGTCTAATAATGCCTGAAGAAATGCATCTTTGAGAGTTTTCCTGAAAAAAAAAACATTTGGTACCGTTTGCAAAAACAAAAAGTAATGTTTTACTCAATTTGACAGTAATGTACTTAGAATCCTGAGATAATGCGAATAAAGCAATAAAAATGTATTCCAACATAATTCCTAATCCAAACGTGCAAAGTGTCTAAAAATGCCTGTGATATTGAATACCTGTGAGTTTTACTAGATACAGTTGTTTTTCTATGGTTTGCAAATACAAAAATAAGGTATTACTCAATATGACTGTATACTGTAACACTCAATATGACAGTTATTTAAACAAAACTCCCACACCACACATGGAAAATGGCTAATAATGCCGGAAATAATGCCTCTTTGGGAGTTTCACTCGAAACATATGCTTTTTTAAATCTTGCAAATGCAAAAAGTAGTTTTTTACTCAATATGACTATAATGTTCTTAGAATCCTGAGATAATGCGAAAAAAGCAATAAAAATGTATTCAAACATAACTTCTAAACAACACATGCAAAATGGCTAATAATGCCTAGAGATATGTATTTTTGTTAGTAGTACTAGAAAAATGATCTTTTGTAAGGTTTCTAAAGACACAAGTTAGTTTTTTTTATTCAATATAACAGTGTGACTGTCAACCTAAATATGAAAGGTTTATAATCATAACTCCAAAACCAAACATGAACTTTGTCTAAAAAAGCCTGTAATATTGAATTTATGTGAGTTTGACCTGAATCAGGTATTTTGGAAAGGTTCAAAAATACAAAAATCAGGTTTTACTGGCCTCATATTTGTCAAACTCAAAATGTCAGTTTATGAACTATAACTCCAAAAATGCACATGCAATATGTCTAATAATGCCTGAAGAAATGCATCTTTGAGAGTTTTCCTGAAAAAAAACATTTGGTACCGTTTGCAAAAACAAAAAGTAATGTTTTACTCAATTTGACAGTAATGTACTTAGAATCCTGAGATAATGCGAATAAAGCAATAAAAATGTATTCCAACATAATTCCTAATCCAAACGAGCAAAGTGTCTAAAAATGCCTGTGATATTGAATACATGTGAGTTTTACTAGATACAGTTGTTTTTCTATGGTTTGCAAATACAAAAACGAGGTATTACTCAATATGACTGTATACTGTAACACTCAATATGACAGTTATTTAAACATAACTCCTACACCACACATGGAAAATGGCTAATAATGCCTGAAATAATGCATCTTTGGGAGTTTTACTCGAAACATATCCTTTTTTAAATTTTGCAAATGCAAAAAGTAGTTTTTACTCAATATGACTATAATGTTCTTAGAATCCTGAGATAATGCGAAAAAAGCAATAAAAATGTATTCAAACATAACTTCTAAACAACACATGCAAAATGGCTAATAATGCCTAGAGATATGTATTTTTGTTAGTAGTACTAGAAAAATGATCTTTTGTAAGGTTTCTAAAGACACAAGTTAGTTTTTTTTATTCAATATAACAGTGTGACTGTCAACCTAAATATGAAAGGTTTATAATCATAACTCCAAAACCAAACATGAACTTTGTCTAAAAAAGCCTGTAATTCTGAATTTATGTGAGTTTGACCTGAATCAGGTATTTTGGAAAGGTTCAAAAATACAGAAATCAGGTTTTACTGGCCTCATATTGGTCAAACTCAAAATGTCAGTTTGTGAAACATAACTCCAAAAATACACATGCAATATGTCTAATAATGCCTGAAGGAATGCATCTTTGAGAGTTTTCCTGAAAAAAAAAACATTTGGTACCGTTTGCAAAAACAAAAAGTAATGTTTTACTCAATTTGACAGTAATGTACTTAGAATCCTGAGATAATGCGAATAAAGCAATAAAAATGTATTCCAACATAATTCCTAATCCAAACGTGAATAGTGTCTAAAAATGCCTGTGATATTGAATACATGTGAGTTTTACTAGATGCAGTTGTTTTTCTATGGTTTGCAAATACAAAAATGAGGTATTACTCAATATGACTGTATACTGTAACACTCAATATGACAGTTATTTAAACATAACTCCTACACCACACATGGAAAATGGCCAATAATGCCTGAAACAATGCATCTTTGGGAGTTTTACTCGAAACATATGCTTTTTTAAATCTTGCAAATGCAAAAAGTAGTTTTCTACTCAATATGACTATAATGTTCATAGAATCCTGAGATAATGCGAAAAAAGCAATAAAAATGTATTCAAACATAACTTCTAAACAACACATGTAAAATGGCTAATAATGCCTAGAGATATGTATTTTTGTTAGTAGTACTAGAAAAATGATCTTTTGTAAGGTTTCTAAAGACACAAGTTATTTTTTTTATTCAATATAACAGTGTGACTGTCAACCTAAACATGAAAGGTTTATAATCATAACTCCAAAACCAAACGTGAACTTTGTCTAAAAAAGCCTGTAATATTGAATTTATGTGAGTTTGACCTGAATCAGGTATTTTGGAAAGGTTCAAAAATACAAAAATCAGGTTTTACTGGCCTCATATTGGTCAAACTCAAAATGTCAGTTTATGAAACATAACTCCAAAATACACATGCAATATGTCTAATAATGCCTGAAGAAATGCATCTTTGAGAGTTTTCCTGAAAAAAAAAACATTTGGTACCGTTTGCAAAAACAAAAAGTAATGTTTTACTCAATTTGACAGTAATGTACTTAGAATCCTGAGATAATGCGAATAAAGCAATAAAAATGTATTCCAACATAATTCCTAATCCAAACGTGCAAAGTGTCTAAAAATGCCTGTGATATTGAATACATGTGAGTTTTACTAGATACAGTTGTTTTTCTATGGTTTGCAAATACAATAATAAGGTATTACTCAATATGACTGTATACTGTAACACTCAATATGACAGTTATTTAAACATAACTCCCACACCACACATGGAAAATGGCTAATAATGCCGGAAATAATGCCTCTTTGGGAGTTTCACTCGAAACATATGCTTTTTTAAACTTGCAAATGCAAAAAGTAGTTTTTTACTCAATATGACTATAATGTTCTTAGAATCCTGAGATAATGCGAAAAAAGCAATAAAAATGTATTCAAACATAACTTCTAAACACATGCAAAATGGCTAATAATGCCTAGAGATATGTATTTGTGTTAGTAGTACTAGAAAAATGATCTTTTGTAAGGTTTCTAAAGACACAAGTTAGTTGTTTTATTTAATATAACAGTGTGACTGTCAACCTAAATATGAAAGGTTTATAATCATAACTCCAAAACCAAACATGAACTTTGTCTAAAAAAGCCTGTAATATAGAATTTATGTGAGTTTGACCTGAATCAGGTATTTTGGAAAGGTTCAAAAATACAAAAATCAGGTTTTACTGGCCTCATATTGGTCAAACTCAAAATGTCAGTTTATGAAACATAACTCCAAAAATACACATGCAATATGTCTAATAATGCCTGAAGGAATGCATCTTTGAGAGTTTTCCTGAAAAAAAAAACATTTGGTACCGTTTGCAAAAACAAAAAGTAATGTTTTACTCAATTTGACAGTAATGTACTTAGAATCCTGAGATAATGCGAATAAAGCAATAAAAATGTATTTCAACATAATTCCTAATCCAAACGTGCAAAGTGTCTAAAAATGCCTGTGATATTGAATACATGTGAGTTTTACTAGATACAGTTGTTTTTCTATGGTTTGGAAATACAAAAATGAGGTATTACTCAATATGACTGTATACTGTAACACTCAATATGACAGTTATTTAAACATAACTCCTACACCACACATGGAAAATGGCTAATAATGCCTGAAATAATGCATCTTTGGGAGTTCTACTGGAAACATATGCTTTTTTAAATCTTGCAAATGCAAAAAGTAGTTTTTTACTCAATATGACTATAATGTTCTTAGAATCCTGAGATAATGCGAAAAAAGCAAAAAAAATGTATTCAAACATAACTTCTAAACAACACATGTAAAATGGCTAATAATGCCTAGAGATATGTATTTTTGTTAGTAGTACTAGAAAAATGATCTTTTGTAAGGTTTCTAAAGACACAAGTTATTTTTTTTATTCAATATAACAGTGTGACTGTCAACCTAAACATGAAAGGTTTATAATCATAACTCCAAAACCAAACATGAACTTTGTCTAAAAAAGCCTGTAATATAGAATTTATGTGAGTTTGACCTGAATCAGGTATTTTGGAAAGGTTCAAAAATACAAAAATCTGGTTTTACTGGCCTCATATTGGTCAAACTCAAAATGTCAGTTTATGAAACATAACTCCAAAATACACATGCAATATGTCTAATAATGCCTGAAGAAATGCATCTTTGAGAGTTTTCCTGAAAAAAAAAACATTTGGTACCGTTTGCAAAAACAAAAAGTAATGTTTTACTCAATTTGACAGTAATGTACTTAGAATCCTGAGATAATGCGAATAAAGCAATAAAAATGTATTCCAACATAATTCCTAATCCAAACGTGCAAAGTGTCTAAAAATGCCTGTGATATTGAATACATGTGAGTTTAACTAGATACAGTTGTTTTCTATGGTTTGCAAATACAAAAATGAGGTATTACTCAATATGACTGTATACTGTAACACTCAATATGACAGTTATTTAAACATAACTCCTACACCACACATGGAAAATGGCTAATAATGCCTGAAATAATGCATCTTTGGGAGTTTTACTCGAAACATATGCTTTTTTAAATCTTGCAAATGCAAAAAGTAGTTTTTTACTCAATATGACTATAATGTTCTTAGAATCCTGAGATAATGCGAAAAAAGCAATAAAAATGTATTCAAACATAACTTCTAAACAACACATGCAAAATGGCTAATAATGCCTAGAGATATGTATTTTTGTTAGTAGTACTAGAAAAATTATCTTTTGTAAGGTTTCTAAACACACAAGTTAGTTTTTTTATTCAATATAACAGTGTGACTGTCAACCTAAATATGAAAGGTTTATAATCATAACTCCAAAACCAAACATGAACTTTGTCTAAAAAAGCCTGTAATATTGAATTTATGTGAGTTTGACCTGAATCAGGTATTTTGGAAAGGTTCAAAAATACAAAAATCAGGTTTTACTGGCCTCATATTGGTCAAACTCAAAATGTCAGTTTATGAAACATAACTCCAAAAATACACATGCAATATGTCTAATAATGCCTGAAGGAATGCATATTTGAGAGTTTTCCTGAAAAAAACCCATTTGGTACCGTTTGCAAAAACAAATAGTAATGTTTTACTCAATTTGACAGTAATGTACTTAGAATCCTGAGATAATGCGAATAAAGCAATAAAAATGTATTCCAACATAATTCCTAATCCAAACGTGCAAAGTGTCTAAACATGCCTGTGATATTGAATACATGTGAGTTTTACTAGATACAGTTGTTTTTCTATGGTTTGCAAATACAAAAATGAGGTATTACTCAATATGACTGTATACTGTAACACTCAATATGACAGTTATTTAAACATAACTCCCACACCACACATGGAAAATGGCTAATAATGCCGGAAATAATGCCTCTTTGGGAGTTTCACTCGAAACATATGCTTTTTTAAACTTGCAAATGCAAAAAGTAGTTTTTTACTCAATATGACTATAATGTTCTTAGAATCCTGAGATAATGCGAAAAAAGCAATAAAAATGTATTCAAACATAACTTCTAAACACATGCAAAATGGCTAATAATGCCTAGAGATATGTATTTGTGTTAGTAGTACTAGAAAAATGATCTTTTGTAAGGTTTCTAAAGACACAAGTTAGTTGTTTTATTTAATATAACAGTGTGACTGTCAACCTAAATATGAAAGGTTTATAATCATAACTCCAAAACCAAACATGAACTTTGTCTAAAAAAGCCTGTAATATAGAATTTATGTGAGTTTGACCTGAATCAGGTATTTTGGAAAGGTTCAAAAATACAAAAATCAGGTTTTACTGGCCTCATATTGGTCAAACTCAAAATGTCAGTTTATGAAACATAACTCCAAAAATACACATGCAATATGTCTAATAATGCCTGAAGGAATGCATCTTTGAGAGTTTTCCTGAAAAAAAAAACATTTGGTACCGTTTGCAAAAACAAAAAGTAATGTTTTACTCAATTTGACAGTAATGTACTTAGAATCCTGAGATAATGCGAATAAAGCAATAAAAATGTATTTCAACATAATTCCTAATCCAAACGTGCAAAGTGTCTAAAAATGCCTGTGATATTGAATACATGTGAGTTTTACTAGATACAGTTGTTTTTCTATGGTTTGCAAATACAAAAATGAGGTATTACTCAATATGACTGTATACTGTAACACTCAATATGACAGTTATTTAAACATAACTCCTACACCACACATGGAAAATGGCTAATAATGCCTGAAATAATGCATCTTTGGGAGTTCTACTGGAAACATATGCTTTTTTAAATCTTGCAAATGCAAAAAGTAGTTTTTTACTCAATATGACTATAATGTTCTTAGAATCCTGAGATAATGCGAAAAAAGCAAAAAAAATGTATTCAAACATAACTTCTAAACAACACATGTAAAATGGCTAATAATGCCTAGAGATATGTATTTTTGTTAGTAGTACTAGAAAAATGATCTTTTGTAAGGTTTCTAAAGACACAAGTTATTTTTTTTATTCAATATAACAGTGTGACTGTCAACCTAAACATGAAAGGTTTATAATCATAACTCCAAAACCAAACATGAACTTTGTCTAAAAAAGCCTGTAATATAGAATTTATGTGAGTTTGACCTGAATCAGGTATTTTGGAAAGGTTCAAAAATACAAAAATCTGGTTTTACTGGCCTCATATTGGTCAAACTCAAAATGTCAGTTTATGAAACATAACTCCAAAATACACATGCAATATGTCTAATAATGCCTGAAGAAATGCATCTTTGAGAGTTTTCCTGAAAAAAAAAACATTTGGTACCGTTTGCAAAAACAAAAAGTAATGTTTTACTCAATTTGACAGTAATGTACTTAGAATCCTGAGATAATGCGAATAAAGCAATAAAAATGTATTCCAACATAATTCCTAATCCAAACGTGCAAAGTGTCTAAAAATGCCTGTGATATTGAATACATGTGAGTTTAACTAGATACAGTTGTTTTCTATGGTTTGCAAATACAAAAATGAGGTATTACTCAATATGACTGTATACTGTAACACTCAATATGACAGTTATTTAAACATAACTCCTACACCACACATGGAAAATGGCTAATAATGCCTGAAATAATGCATCTTTGGGAGTTTTACTCGAAACATATGCTTTTTTAAATCTTGCAAATGCAAAAAGTAGTTTTTTACTCAATATGACTATAATGTTCTTAGAATCCTGAGATAATGCGAAAAAAGCAATAAAAATGTATTCAAACATAACTTCTAAACAACACATGCAAAATGGCTAATAATGCCTAGAGATATGTATTTTTGTTAGTAGTACTAGAAAAATTATCTTTTGTAAGGTTTCTAAACACACAAGTTAGTTTTTTTATTCAATATAACAGTGTGACTGTCAACCTAAATATGAAAGGTTTATAATCATAACTCCAAAACCAAACATGAACTTTGTCTAAAAAAGCCTGTAATATTGAATTTATGTGAGTTTGACCTGAATCAGGTATTTTGGAAAGGTTCAAAAATACAAAAATCAGGTTTTACTGGCCTCATATTGGTCAAACTCAAAATGTCAGTTTATGAAACATAACTCCAAAAATACACATGCAATATGTCTAATAATGCCTGAAGAAATGCATCTTTGAGAGTTTTCCTGAAAAAAAAAAACATTTGGTACCGTTTGCAAAAACAAAAAGTAATGTTTTACTCAATTTGACAGTAATGTACTTAGAATCCTGAGATAATGCGAATAAAGCAATAAAAATGTATTCCAACATAATTCCTTATCCAAACGTGCAAAGTGTCTAAAAATGCCTGTGATATTGAATACATGTGAGTTTTACTAGATACAGTTGTTTTTCTATGGTTTGCAAATACAAAAATGAGGTATTACTCAATATGACTGTATACTGTAACACTCAATATGACAGTTATTTAAACATAACTCCTACACCACACATGGAAAATGGCTAATAATGCCTGAAATAATGCATCTTTGGGAGTTTTACTGGAAACATATGCTTTTTTAAATCTTGCAAATGCAAAAAGGTAGTTTTTTACTCAATATGACTATAATGTTCTTAGAATCCTGAGATAATGCGAAAAAAGCAATAAAAATGTATTCAAACATAACTTCTAAACAACACATGTAAAATGGCTAATAATGCCTAGAGATATGTATTTTTGTTAGTAGTACTAGAAAAAATGATCTTTTGTAAGGTTTCTAAAGACAAAAGTTAGTTTTTTTATTCAATATAACAGTGTGACTGTCAACCTAAATATGAAAGGTTTATAATCATAACTCCAAAACCAAACATGAAATTTGTCTAAAAAAGCCTGTAATATTGAATTTATTTGAGTTTGACCTGAATCAGGTATTTTGTAAAGGTTCAAAAATACAAAAATCAGGTTTTACTGGCCTCATATTGGTCAAACTCAAAATGTCAGTTTATGAAACATAACTCCAAAAATACACATGCAATATGTCTAATAATGCCTGAAGGAATGCATATTTGAGAGTTTTCCTGAAAAAAACCCATTTGGTACCGTTTGCAAAAACAAATAGTAATGTTTTACTCAATTTGACAGTAATGTACTTAGAATCCTGAGATAATGCGAATAAAGCAATAAAAATGTATTCCAACATAATTCCTAATCCAAACGTGCAAAGTGTCTAAACATGCCTGTGATATTGAATACATGTGAGTTTTACTAGATACAGTTGTTTTTCTATGGTTTGCAAATACAAAAATGAGGTATTACTCAATATGACTGTATACTGTAACACTCAATATGACAGTTATTTAAACATAACTCCTACACCACACATGGAAAATGGCTAATAATGCCTGAAATAATGCATCTTTGGGAGTTTTACTCGAAACATATGCTTTTTTAAATCTTGCAAATGCAAAAAGTAGTATTTTACTCAATATGACTATAATGTTCTTAGAATCCTGAGATAATGCGAAAAAAGCAATAAAAATGTATTCAAACATAACTTCTAAACAACACATGCAAAATGGCTAATAATGCCTAGAGATATGTATTTTTGTTAGTAGTACTAGAAAAATGATCTTTTGTAAGGTTTCTAAAGACACAAGTTAGTTTTTTTTATTCAATATAACAGTGTGACTGTCAACCTAAATATGAAAGGTTTATAATCATAACTCCAAAACCAAACATGAACTTTGTCTAAAAAAGCCTGTAATATTGAATTTATGTGAGTTTGACCTGAATCAGGTATTTTGGAAAGGTTCAAAAATACAAAAATCAGGTTTTACTGGCCTCATATTTGTCAAACTCAAAATGTCAGTTTATGAACTATAACTCCAAAAATGCACATGCAATATGTCTAATAATGCCTGAAGAAATGCATCTTTGAGAGTTTTCCTGAAAAAAAACATTTGGTACCGTTTGCAAAAACAAAAAGTAATGTTTTACTCAATTTGACAGTAATGTACTTAGAATCCTGAGATAATGCGAATAAAGCAATAAAAATGTATTCCAACATAATTCCTAATCCAAACGAGCAAAGTGTCTAAAAATGCCTGTGATATTGAATACATGTGAGTTTTACTAGATACAGTTGTTTTTCTATGGTTTGCAAATACAAAAACGAGGTATTACTCAATATGACTGTATACTGTAACACTCAATATGACAGTTATTTAAACATAACTCCTACACCACACATGGAAAATGGCTAATAATGCCTGAAATAATGCATCTTTGGGAGTTTTACTCGAAACATATCCTTTTTTAAATCTTGCAAATGCAAAAAGTAGTTTTTTACTCAATATGACTATAATGTTCTTAGAATCCTGAGATAATGCGAAAAAAGCAATAAAAATGTATTCAAACATAACTTCTAAACAACACATGCAAAATGGCTAATAATGCCTAGAGATATGTATTTTTGTTAGTAGTACTAGAAAAATGATCTTTTGTAAGGTTTCTAAAGACACAAGTTATTTTTTTTATTCAATATAACAGTGTGACTGTCAACCTAAACATGAAAGGTTTATAATCATAACTCCAAAACCAAACATGAACTTTGTCTAAAAAAGCCTGTAATATTGAATTTATGTGAGTTTGACCTGAATCAGGTATTTTGGAAAGGTTCAAAAATACAAAAATCAGGTTTTACTGGCCTCATATTGGTCAAACTCAAAATGTCAGTTTATGAAACATAACTCCAAAAATACACATGCAATATGTCTAATAATGCCTGAAGAAATGCATCTTTGAGAGTTTTCCTGAAAAAAAAAACATTTGGTACCGTTTGCAAAAACAAAAAGTAATGTTTTACTCAATTTGACAGTAATGTACTTAGAATCCTGAGATAATGCGAATAAAGCAATAAAAATGTATTCCAACATAATTCCTAATCCAAACGTGCAAAGTGTCTAAAAATGCCTGTGATATTGAATACATGTGAGTTTTACTAGATACAATTGTTTTTCTATGGTTTGCAAATACAAAAATGAGGTATTACTCAATATGACTGTATACTGTAACACTCAATATGACAGTTATTTAAACATAACTCCTACACCACACATGGAAAATGGCTAATAATGCCTGAAATAATGCATCTTTGGGAGTTTTACTCGAAACATATGCTTTTTTAAATCTTGCAAATGCAAAAAGTATTATTTTACTCAATATGACTATAATGTTCTTAGAATCCTGAGATAATGCGAAAAAAGCAATAAAAATGTATTCAAACATAACTTCTAAACAACACATGCAAAATGGCTAATAATGCCTAGAGATATGTATTTTTGTTAGTAGTACTAGAAAAATGATCTTTTGTAAGGTTTCTAAAGACACTAGTTAGTTTTTTTTATTCAATATAACAGTGTGACTGTCAACCTAAATATGAAAGGTTTATAATCATAACTCCAAAACCAAACATGAACTTTGTCTAAAAAAGCCTGTAATATTGAATTTATGTGAGTTTGACCTGAATCAGGTATTTTGGAAAGGTTCAAAAATACAAAAATCAGGTTTTACTGGCCTCATATTTGTCAAACTCAAAATGTCAGTTTATGAACTATAACTCCAAAAATGCACATGCAATATGTCTAATAATGCCTGAAGAAATGCATCTTTGAGAGTTTTCCTGAAAAAAAACATTTGGTACCGTTTGCAAAAACAAAAAGTAATGTTTTACTCAATTTGACAGTAATGTACTTAGAATCCTGAGATAATGCGAATAAAGCAATAAAAATGTATTCCAACATAATTCCTAATCCAAACGAGCAAAGTGTCTAAAAATGCCTGTGATATTGAATACATGTGAGTTTTACTAGATACAGTTGTTTTTCTGTGGTTTGCAAATACAAAAACGAGGTATTACTCAATATGACTGTATACTGTAACACTCAATATGACAGTTATTTAAACATAACTCCTACACCACACATGGAAAATGGCTAATAATGCCTGAAATAATGCATCTTTGGGAGTTTTACTCGAAACATATCCTTTTTTAAATCTTGCAAATGCAAAAAGTAGTTTTTTACTCAATATGACTATAATGTTCTTAGAATCCTGAGATAATGCGAAAAAGCAATAAAAATGTATTCAAACATAACTTCTAAACAACACATGCAAAATGGCTAATAATGCCTAGAGATATGTATTTTTGTTAGTAGTACTAGAAAAATGATCTTTTGTAAGGTTTCTAAAGACACAAGTTAGTTTTTTTTATTCAATATAACAGTGTGACTGTCAACCTAAATATGAAAGGTTTATAATCATAACTCCAAAACCAAACATGAACTTTGTCTAAAAAAGCCTGTAATATTGAATTTATGTGAGTTTGACCTGAATCAGGTATTTTGGAAAGGTTCAAAAATACAAAAATCAGGTTTTACTGGCCTCATATTGGTCAAACTCAAAATGTCAGTTTGTGAAACATAACTCCAAAAATACACATGCAATATGTCTAATAATGCCTGAAGGAATGCATCTTTGAGAGTTTTCCTGGAAAAAAAAAACATTTGGTACCGTTTGCAAAAACAAAAAGTAATGTTTTACTCAATTTGACAGTAATGTACTTAGAATCCTGAGATAATGCGAATAAAGCAATAAAAATGTATTCCAACATAATTCCTAATCCAAACGTGCAAAGTGTCTAAAAATGCCTGTGATATTGAATACATGTGAGTTTTACTAGATGCAGTTGTTTTTCTATGGTTTGCAAATACAAAAATGAGGTATTACTCAATATGACTGTATACTGTAACACTCAATATGACAGTTATTTAAACATAACTCCTACACCACACATGGAAAATGGCCAATAATGCCTGAAACAATGCATCTTTGGGAGTTTTACTCGAAACATATGCTTTTTTAAATCTTGCAAATGCAAAAAGTAGTTTTTTACTCAATATGACTATAATGTTCTTAGAATCCTGAGATAATGCTAAAAAAGCAATAAAAATGTATTCAAACATAACTTCTAAACAACACATGCAAAATGGCTAATAATGCCTAGAGATATGTATTTTTGTTAGTAATACTAGAAAAATGATCTTTTGTAAGGTTTCTAAAGACACAAGTTAGTTTTTTTATTCAATATAACAGTGTGACTGTCAACCTAAATATGAAAGGTTTATAATCATAACTCCAAAACCAAACATGAAATTTGTCTAAAAAAGCCTGTAATATTGAATTTATGTGAGTTTGACTTGAATCAGGTATTTTGGAAAGGTTCAAAAATACAAAAATCAGGTTTTACTGGCCTCATATTGGTCAAACTCAAAATGTCAGTTTATGAACTATAACTCCAAAAATGCACATGCAATATGTCTAATAATGCCTGAAGAAATGCATCTTTGAGAGTTTTCCTGAAAAAAACATTTGGTACCGTTTGCAAAAACAAAAAGTAATGTTTTACTCAATTTGACAGTAATGTACTTAGAATCCTGAGATAATGCGAATAAAGCAATAAAAATGTATTCCAACATAATTCCTAATCCAAACGTGCAATGTGTCTAAAAATGCCTGTGATATTGAATACATGTGAGTTTTACTAGATACAGTTGTTTTTCTATGGTTTGCAAATACAAAAATGAGGTATTACTCAATATGACTGTATTCTGTAACACTCAATATGACAGTTATTTAAACATAACTCCTACACCACACATGGAAAATGGCTAATAATGCCTGAAATAATGCATCTTTGGGAGTTTTACTCGAAACATATGCTTTTTTAAATCTTGCAAATGCAAAAAGTAGTTTTTTACTCAATATGACTATAATGTTCTTAGAATCCTGAGATAATGCGAAAAAAGCAATAAAAATGTATTCAAACATAACTTCTAAACAACACATGCAAAATGGCTAATAATGCCTAGAGATATGTATTTGTGTTAGTAGTACTAGAAAAATGATCTTTTGTAAGGTTTCTAAAGACACAAGTTAGTTGTTTTATTCAATATAACAGTGTGACTGTCAACCTAAATATGAAAGGTTTATAATCATAACTCCAAAACCAAACATGAACTTTGTCTAAAAAAGCCTGTAATATTGAATTTATGTGAGTTTGACCTGAATCAGGTATTTTGGAAAGGTTCAAAAATACAAAAATCAGGTTTTACTGGCCTCATATTGGTCAAACTCAAAATGTCAGTTTATGAAACATAACTCAAAAAATACACATGCAATATGTCTAATAATGCCTGAAGAAATGCATCTTTGAGAGTTTTCCTGAAAAAAAACATTTGGTACCGTTTGCAAAAACAAAAAGTAATGTTTTACTCAATTTGACAGTAATGTACTTAAAATCCTGAGATAATGCGAATAAAGCCATAAAAATGTATTCCAACATAATTCCTAATCCAAACGTGCAAAGTGTCTAAAAATGCCTGTGATATTGAATACATGTGAGTTTTACTAGATACAGTTGTTTTTCTATGGTTTGCAAATACAAAAATGAAGTATTACTCAATATGACTGTATACTGTAACACTCAATATGACAGTTATTTAAACATAACTCCTACACCACACATTGAAAATGGCTAATAATGCCTGAAATAATGCATCTTTGGGAGTTTTACTCGAAACATATGCTTTTTTAAATCTTGCAAATGCAAAAAGTAGTTTTTTACTCAATATGACTATAATGTTCTTAGAATCCTGAGATAATGCGAAAAGAGCAATAAAAATGTATTCAAACATAACTTCTAAACAACACATGCAAAATGGCTAATAATGCCTAGAGATATGTATTTTTGTTAGTAGTACTAGAAAAAATATCTTTTGTAAGGTTTCTAAAGACACAAGTTAGTTTTTTTATTCAATATAACAGTGTGACTGTCAACCTAAATATGAAAGGTTTATAATCATAACTCCAAAACCAAACATGAACTTTGTCTAAAAAAGCCTGTAATATTGAATTTATGTGAGTTTGACCTGAATCAGGTATTTTGGAAAGGTTCAAAAATAAAAAAATTAGGTTCTACTGGCCTCATATTGGTCAAACTCAAAATGTCAGTTTATGAAACATAACTCCAAAAATACACATGCAATATGTCTAATAATGCCTGAAGAAATGCATCTTTGAGAGTTTTCCTGAAAAAAAAAAACATTTGGTACCGTTTGCAAAAACAAAAAGTAATGTTTTACTCAATTTGACAGTAATGTACTTAGAATCCTGAGATAATGCGAATAAAGCCATAAAAATGTATTCCAACATAATTCCTTATCCAAACGTGCAAAGTGTCTAAAAATGCCTGTGATATTGAATACATGTGAGTTTTACTAGATACAGTTGTTTTTCTATGGTTTGCAAATACAAAAATGAGGTATTACTCAATATGACTGTATACTGTAACACTCAATATGACAGTTATTTAAACATAACTCCTACACCACACATGGAAAATGGCTAATAATGCCTGAAATAATGCATCTTTGGGAGTTTTACTGGAAACATATGCTTTTTTAAATCTTGCAAATGCAAAAAGTAGTTTTTTACTCAATATGACTATAATGTTCTTAGAATCCTGAGATAATGCGAAAAAAGCAATAAAAATGTATTCAAACATAACTTCTAAACAACACATGTAAAATGGCTAATAATGCCTAGAGATATGTATTTTTGTTAGTAGTACTAGAAAAAATGATCTTTTGTAAGGTTTCTAAAGACAAAAGTTAGTTTTTTTATTCAATATAACAGTGTGACTGTCAACCTAAATATGAAAGGTTTATAATCATAACTCCAAAACCAAACATGAAATTTGTCTAAAAAAGCCTGTAATATTGAATTTATTTGAGTTTGACCTGAATCAGGTATTTTGTAAAGGTTCAAAAATACAAAAATCAGGTTTTACTGGCCTCATATTGGTCAAACTCAAAATGTCAGTTTATGAAACATAACTCCAAAAATACACATGCAATATGTCTAATAATGCCTGAAGGAATGCATATTTGAGAGTTTTCCTGAAAAAAAACCATTTGGTACCGTTTGCAAAAACAAATAGTAATGTTTTACTCAATTTGACAGTAATGTACTTAGAATCCTGAGATAATGCGAATAAAGCAATAAAAATGTATTCCAACATAATTCCTAATCCAAACGTGCAAAGTGTCTAAAAATGCCTGTGATATTGAATACATGTGAGTTTTACTAGATACAGTTGTTTTTCTATGGTTTGCAAATACAAAAATGAGGTATTACTCAATATGACTGTATACTGTAACACTCAATATGACAGTTATTTAAACATAACTCCTACACCACACATGGAAAATGGCTAATAATGCCTGAAATAATGCATCTTTGGGAGTTTTACTCGAAACATATGCTTTTTTAAATCTTGCAAATGCAAAAAGTAGTATTTTACTCAATATGACTATAATGTTCTTAGAATCCTGAGATAATGCGAAAAAAGCAATAAAAATGTATTCAAACATAACTTCTAAACAACACATGCAAAATGGCTAATAATGCCTAGAGATATGTATTTTTGTTAGTAGTACTAGAAAAATGGTCTTTGGTAAGGTTTCTAAAGACACAAGTTAGTTTTTTTATTCAATATAACAGTGTGACTGTCAACCTAAATATGAAAGGTTTATAATCATAACTCCAAAACCAAACATGAACTTTGTCTAAAAAAGCCTGTAATATTGAATTTATGTGAGTTTGACCTGAATCAGGTATTTTGGAAAGGTTCAAAAATACAAAAATCAGGTTTTACTGGCCTCATATTTGTCAAACTCAAAATGTCAGTTTATGAACTATAACTCCAAAAATGCACATGCAATATGTCTAATAATAACTGAAGAAATGCATCTTTGAGAGTTTTCCTGAAAAAAAAACATTTGGTACCGTTTGCAAAAACA